>NC_139970.1:10983663-11048663 GCF_963993115.1 Abramis brama
TGCAGATTTGGCAACAGGTTTAAGTTGGTTATGTGGATTCGCTGCGATGACCAACAGAATGTGACTTCAGTGTGAGCTTTGCTTCATACATCGCTACACTATTGACAATAGAAAATTGACCTTTTTTTGTCTGCAAAATTTCAGCATAATTTTATGCATATTTTCATAATCTAATGCAACACATCATGAAAATCTGACCTTTTTTCATGTTTAAGTGCTATAATCGGGTCCCCAGTGGATCTACCAACCCAGAAAACATGAAAAGTGAATCCCAGTAACTTTGTTTTGGTGAGCCTTTCTCTGCAAAGCATGTCAAAAAATAAACCAATCAGATTTCGCTCCCCTTCTGACGTAGGAAGGGGATCTTATTATAATATTACCTCGTAATCTGCATGTTTACACCCACGGCGCCGCTATTGGTTTTCACTAGCGTCAACAGTGTAACCAGTTATAACGCAATGGCAAAAGTTGGAGCAAAGCATGTAAACTGTTCTGTCGTTGCTGCACAGACGAGCACCGAACACTATTCAGAGTCCCAGACTCAGATGAGGTGGATTCATTTTATTTTCAACGGAAATCTCCCAGAAACAGATGAATCAATGAAACTCCACAACTACATAAATGTATCCACTCACCATTCAGAAATGTCCAGGTGCGTCTGAAAGTTAAACCTCTCCCTGAAATGTAAGATATTTTCTGGCAAACAAACAAACATGCACCCTGAAAAAATTGCATGAAGCCAGCCAATCAGATTGTGAGGAAGTGTCTTGAACTTGGGGAATTTATTTATCTTGATGTAGTTTAGCACTGATATCTGCTTTTGAAACCATTTGAGTGGACAGTATTTTAAAGTCAGCTAATAATGTCATATGTACAGGCTGATAGTGCATGTTGACTTGACCTGTGACTCTCACCTGTAGAAGCTGAAGGCGGTCCTCAGTCATCAGATCCCTCAGGTGACGAACGGTGACGCAGACAAGACCCAGAGCAGCGAGACTCCGCCCCCAGCCCCGCCCCTGGCCGAGGAGCCACGCCCCCAGTGCACTACACAACAGCCTGCCACATCCACTACAGAGACTCCCGTATGTTATATATATAATATTATTATATACTAATATACATAAATTTGATGATAGTTAAAATATTGAATTCAATGTGAGTCGTCAAAATCGTCCACCATATCAGTATCGGCCGATATATGTTATATATCTTTGATGTTATTGTTATCGGCCCGATAAGAAAATGTGGCCGATATATTAAAGCTGATAAATAATGTATTATTTCCTTCATCTGGGACACTTCAGATGCGCAACTGTTCGCCATGATGGTTCTGAACTGCTTGAAATATGATTGGAATCACTTCAAAAAGGAAAATACAGTTCAGTGCAACATGTGCAGTGCAAGTCTGTCATTTAGGCTACATATAATTATAATAAGAACATTATAATTGTGTGCTTGGGACATGGCTTTTAATGGTGAGACTTTTGTTTTTGTAATTAGGCTCTCAAAATGATATAAAAATTTGGATTTAGATTTATCGGCCAATATATCGGTTATCGACTTTCAAATATAAAGAATTATCGGTTATCGTATCGGCCAGAATGTTCATATCAGTGCGTCCCTAAGGACTAGTACACAATTTTTTTTAACGTTTTTTGGTGTTTTTGAAAAAAGTCTTTTGTGTTCACCGAGGCTGCATTTATTTAATCGAAAATGCAGTTATAATAGTAATATTGTGAAATATTTATAATTTATTACACCAGTCTTCACTGTTGCATGATCATCTAATATCATCAGAAATCATTCTAATAAGCTGATTTGGTGCTCAAAAAAAACATTTCTTATTGGCAATGTTGAAAACAGTTGTGCAGCTTTTTTTTGTGTGAAAACTGATACTTTCTGGATTTTTTTTGTAACAATGTAAACGGATTTACTGTCAGTTTTGACCAATTTAAAGCATCCTTGCTGAATAAAAGTATTATTTTCTTATAGCAACATCTTAATGGCTCCAAACCCTTGAACAGAAGTACATGAGTAGTTTTATGAATAAACGTTAACTTTTAACTCATTAATGAAGAAATTGTTGTTCGTTGTTAGTTACATGATACCTAACGCATTAACTACGATTACGAAATTGTACCTTATTTTAAAGTGTTACTAATAACTCCTTTGTCAAACAGCAATAATATATATTTTTTTAAATAATAATAATATTTTGCAAACATCTAATCAAATGCAATGTACATTTTATAGTCTGTAATAATTATGCTAGCACTTTATTTTACAGTCCTGCTCCTCATGTACATACTATGTACTTATTATAGTAATCGCAATAACTGGGTAATAACCCTGAACCTTATCCCTAAACCTTACCTTAACCCATGTAGTCACCTCATATTACCAGTACTTTCTTAGGTAAGTACACGTACGGTAAAATAAAGTGCAACCATAAATATTAATGTATGTTTTCTTTTTTCGTCAACGCTTGACAGGTGCAAGTTTTGATTGAACATATGATTAAAAATACCACTAAAAAGTCCTAATTAATCTGTGTTTGTACGTTTGATTGCCGGCTTGTTTAGGTGTCTCCCGCCCCCCCAGCCCAACACACAACCAGTACCGGTGGGCGACGGCGGAGAACCACCAGCGAAGACCCCGACGAGAAAAGACGCAAGTTTCTGGAACGAAACAGAGCCGCCGCTTCTCGCTGCCGGCAAAAGAGGAAAGTCTGGGTGCAGAGTCTGGAGAAGAAAGCAGAAGACTTGAACAGCGTGAACGGACAGCTACAGGTACACACACACACACACGCCAGACTCTCTTTGAGTGTATTAATGTGTGCGTTTGAGAGCCAGACAAAGATGGTGATGAAGTCATTAATGTAAATTAAGAAGTGTGTTTGCATGACAGCCACGGCGTGATTGTTCGAGTCTCCTGCATCGATATGGCCCTGTCAATAAAGACGTTTCCTCCAGATGTCATCGGCACACAAGCGTGTCGTCTGTTCTGTCGGAGCGTTTGTGAGCTGCCCTGCAACTCTCTCAGGGAAAGCCGTCTCGTTCTCAACCCCCGTTTTGTAGCAGGCAATTAGGATCCGCCACTGACAAGTTCGAAACAGTTCACGTAACCGTTGTCTCTGCTGATAACGGAGAATGTGGCTCGGCGTCGGCACGTTCCAGACAATTTAATGAGATGTGCCACTGTTTATTTGCACGCTGTCTCTTTCATTTGTCCATTTAAACAAAGCGCAATGCGTCCGCGAAGGGGTGGGGGAAGGGCGATTAATTTGTGGCTTATATGAACGAATAGACTAACATGAAACAGATGGAGAGCTGAAGAAGGGTGTTGGGTATGTAACAGAATGTTTGGGACTCTGAAAGCGAGCGTGACAGTATGTTTCATCGGAGAGAAGGTGTTTAATACGAGCACATTTATCAGCGCTGATGGGCTGGTGTAATTGTCCCGTTGGCCCAGCTGATCGGAGCGTAGAGCTCTAATGATGCTCAATTACGTTAACATCATCCTTAACTGGCTTTTTAACGAGGTGTCAGGGTTTCAGACCAGCGCACGGTAACACTCGAGCCAAACATCCCCCCTGTGCTGTCTTTATGGATGCAGCCGGTCTGCGGAAGCATTAAACACTTTAATGGCCTGAGCGGGCCTGATCTTACTGGAAACAGCAGAAGGGACAATTGAGATTCGTCCGATTTTAGACATTTCATGTGATGTTTTCGGTTTAAAAGCAGAGTGGGAGGACCGCACCTGAAGCCATATGTCACTTTAGATGTTCGTGTCATTGAAAGTTCACTGGTGAAATACCTGGAAGCAAAATATTAACAATAACAACTTGCAAAACATGTTCAATTGATGTTGCTTTCTTTGTTTTTCTGACAGCTAGAGACCAAAATATGTTTAGGAATTTCCCTGGCCAGATAAAAGATGGTTTTCCATTTTTTCAGTCTTAAATATATTTTCAATTAAATCTTAACTCGGTGACTAAGTCTCTTATGCTCACCAAGGCTGGATTTATTTACTCAAAAATACAGTAAAAACAGTAAAATTGTGAAATATTATTACAGTTCTAAATAATTGTTTTCTATGTGAATATATATTAAAGTGTAATTTATTACTGTGATCAAAGCTGAATTTTCAGCATCATTAAGTGTCACATGATCCTTCAGAAATCAGTATAATATGATGATTTGATGATGAAGAAATACTCATGATTGTTATCAGTGTTGAAAAACAGTCTGCAGGTCTTAATTCAATTTTTTTTAATAGAAAACTTTTTGTAACATTATGAATATCAATTTCCTTTTTTTTAACGCAAATTTTTATGTTTAGACGATTTCAAGGAAGGTTTATTTTGTGATATGCATTATCCTGCTTGTACATCTACTCACCAAATAAACATTACTTACACTTTTACATTAAAACATTAAAAACACTTATTATATGGAAGGAAACGTACAGATTGACATGAAATTAGCACAGCTATGAAGGAAATAATTTGCCTGAAACAACGTTAAATGTAAGCTATAGCGTCTTTATAATAGATTTGATCACAGAATTGGCCAATCATTCCAGACCGCTAGTCAGTTTACTATTTATATACAGTTAATATGTATTCGCCGTCTCTCAGCCATTGGCCACACCGTCTGTAAATATCAACATGGCAATTGAACACTCATACCGGTCCTCCATCAATGTGCCCGTCTTGTTTTAGCATCAGCGTTGAGAACGGTGTTTCGCAAGTTATTTTCAAGTAAGTAATAATAATAGCTTGCTGTGGTCAAGTGGACTCACTAAATGACTGGATATTGTAGTCTTTTGAGCATTTTGATGTGATGTGGGAAACAGAGAGAGAGAGACAGAGAGAGAGAGAGAGACAGAGAGAGTGACAGAGAGAGAGAGAGACAGAGAGAGAGAGACAGAGAGAGAGAGAGAGACAGAGAGAGTGACAGAGAGAGAGAGAGACAGAGAGAGAGAGACAGAGAGAGAGAGAGAGAGAGAGAGAGAGAGAGAGAGAGAGAGAGAGAGAGGCCTACTTTGTGGTCGTAATGGAAGATGTCAGCTCGTAGTGAGCATCGCCACAGTGTTGGAGCAGCTGTGTTTAAATCTGCTTCTCCTCTGCACACCACGCCAGCACTGCCAAGATAAAACAGATGGAATGAAATAAACTGGCCCGCTTTTAGACCGCTGCATTAAATGAGCAACAGAGAAAGTGTTTAGATCTGTGCTCTCGTGCCCTTCTTTCGCACGCGTTCAGCTCGCTGTAAATCCCGCTTAAAGTCACCTTGGCTGTTAAACAGCCTGTGTTTAGCGCGTGCAGAACAGCACGGCCCCATGGGAGTCCTAACGGCAGACGAGAGTAAATCTCACCAGTGTTTCGCTGACGGAGGGGAGAGCTCTCTCTGTGTTTCTCTCTCCTGGGACTCTGCCATTAACCAGCTATTATTGTGTCCCAAAAAAAGCTTAAATGAAGACGGGCTAATGGTCTTTTTCTGTTGATTCCTCACTATAATCTGCTCATCTTGATAGGTCACATGCTTGTTTCTCTCTGTCCAGAATGAGGTGACTCTTCTGCGTAGTGAGGTGGCCCAGCTGAAGCAGCTCTTACTGGCTCATAAAGACTGTCCCGTGACACTCCTGCAGAAGAAATCAGGATACCACCGTGAGTACCTCATCACGAGCCACAGCAGATTCACACTGACTGACTATCAGTTTGCTTCGTCATCAGACTCACACTGCCTGCTTCGAGATGTAGATTTAACTCTGGATCATAACAGTCATATAATGTGTTTATATTTAGTTTATTTGTATTAGAGACAGCATGAAGTTAACATTGATGGCATGTTTCTGTCCTCTTAACCCTGTAAAGCCTGACATATGACATAATAGTCAACAAATGGAACGTTTTTTGAACCTTCTAAAAATCGTAAAAAATTAATTTTCCGTACAGTATGTGTTTTTAGTATCGCATGTGATTTACATCAGGCTTTTATGGCTAATATATGCGTGACATAGTGAAAAAACACACGTTAGTTTTATTCAGAGGCCTAAACTGAGCTAAATATGCAATTTGGTGCAGTTCCTGATATTTATATTGCCAAAATGTTATATTAAAAAATTCTGATCGCCTATGTAAATCAATAAGATCAAAGTTGAAATGGAACAGTTTTTGTTTTTTTTACCTTCTAACAATCATTAAAAAAAAATCAAAATTTGTTTTGATTTGTATCATATTTGGTACATCAGGATTTTATGGCTCATATAGTATGATATAGTGAAAATATGGAGGAAAAACTTTAGTTTCATTCAGGCCCAAACTATTTACTATTTTTATATATTTATTAGGCCCAAACTGAGCAAAATATGCAATTTGGTGCAGTTCCTGATATTTATATTGCCAAAATGTTATATAAAAAAAATCTGAAAATCAATAAGATCAAAGTTGAAATAGAACAGGTTTTTTTAATATAACATTTTGGCAATATAAATATCAGGAACTGCACCAAATTGCAAATTTGTTTTGTTTAGTATCATATTTGGTACATCAGGATTTTATAGCTCATATAGTATAGTGATATAGTGAGAATATGGAGGAAAAACTTTAGTTTTATTCAGGCCCAAACTACTATTTTTATATATTTTATTAGGCACATACTGAGCAAAATTTGGTGCAGTTGCTGATATTTATATCACCAAAAAAAGCAATATGAAGTTCTGATCGCTTATGTAAATCAATAAGATCATATCAGTCAACTTGCATAAAATGCTTATTAATATCAGTTGTCACTCTTTATCCCCCAATAATGTCTTAGAGAGATGATATATAAATGCTTAGTTTTATGATCAAAGCACTGTAGTTTTAAAACATAATGCAATGCAATACAATGATGATTGAGAGATGAACAAATAAACCTTCCTTAAACTCCTAATGGATACTTCAATTTAACATAATTGTTCTATATCTAAAAAAAAAAAGATGTTTTGATCATTTAGAGGCCTTTGTCAAATTTTTGTATCAAGTATGATACAGTGAAATGACAAAAATCATAGTTTACCAGAGTTGTGAATGTGAACTTGCAGTGTCAATTTTTATTGAGATAAAAGATTGTGTATCACAAAAAAATGGCAAGAAATTATGTCTTTTTATTTTGTTATCCTCACTAGAATCACACACAGACAAACATTTGCAGCACAACCAGTGTCGTCCGATTCACAATTCACATTTGTTTTGGCACTGTTGCCTGCCTTTAGATAGCACAGTGTTTAGATTTGACCGGAAGTAAGCAGAGAGAGGCAGGGCCGCGAGCTGGGATTGGTTGCCTGACTCACTCACTAATGAAAATGCCTGTGTACTGTACATTGTTTGGGTTGGGAAACACATAAGCTGGTTGCTTACTGGCCCAAGTCAAAAGAGTCAATCTCAATCCTGAGATTTCATTCACAAGGACGCAATTCCAGTTGTTAAATTTTGCTCAGGATTCAATAACATGTAATCTCACTGAAAGCCTTTTCTTTCTTTGGAAATGAGTAACATCTCTGGACTGCCAGCTCTGCTTAATGGACTTGTTCTGTGTTTATTGTTTTACAATTTATTTGTTTGTTTTTACTATAACAGATGAGTGTTATTCCTAATGAGTGTTTTTTTATGAAATGTGAAGAGTGGAAAATGAACTAGCCCTGAGTGTGAAATAACACAGATTCATCTCGTCCCATTATTACCACAGAACGCCGAGGACTCATATATAAAAAAAATGATCCCCACTGTACGTAGCGCTGTCCTCTTTAAGATGAGTGATAAAGAGGCATTCAGAAACCGAGGGCTGCTTTTGTTACACGCGCGTCTTTGGCCGTTATGCTTTAATGACACCTTGTGAAATGTGCAGATCTGCGGCTCGTCTGCCATATGCAGCCACTTCATATCAATTAGCTGTTGTCAGAGGGACAGAGGAGCGGATGTGGGAGTGAATGTGTGTACGCTTTTGCCAGAACCCCTTCCGCGGGCTTCAACAGACACTGAAGCTTAGCACTCTGCTAGTGTGGAAGCACTTTTGGTAACACTTTATTTTACACTGTCCTTGTTACATATGTTACATGTAGTTACTGTAGTAATAACTATAAATTATGCATAATTGCATGCAACTAACCCTCAACCAAATCCTAACCCTAAAGTAAGTACATGTAGTTTCTTAATATTACTCAGTACTTAAATATATAATTACACTGTAACAATGACACTTTAAAATAAGTGTAACCCTTTATTTTAAGGTGAATGTGTTACAGTTATACATTTAAGAACTGAGTAATATTAAGAAACTACATGTACTTACTATAGGGTTAGGATGAGTGTTTGGGGTTACACTTTATTTTAAGGTGTCATTGTTACAGTGTAATTATATATTTAAGTACTGAGTAAGGTAACACTATTTTACAGTGTCATTGTTACATGTAATTACTGTAGTAATAGCTATAAATTATGCATAATTACATGCAATTATCCCTAAACCAAACCCTCATCCTAATCCTAACCCTATAGTAAGTACATGTAGTTCATTATTATTACTCAGTACTTAAATGTATAATTACACTGTAACAATGACACCTTAAAATAAAGTGTAACCCTAATATTAAGCAACTACATGTCCTTACTATAGGAATTAGGATTTGGTTGAGGGTTACCTGCATGTAATTATGCATAATTTACTGTTATTACTATGGTAAGTACATGCAACATATGTAACAAGTACACTGTAAAATAAAGTGTTACCAAATAAAGTGTAACCGCATTTTTTTGTACATAACTTCCAACGCTTGGATTTCACACCTTGACTGAAATGTTGTTGGCTTGGTGTGTGTGTGTCTGCGTTTGGCTCAGTTTGTAACCCAGCGCTGACTTGTATTGACAATGATTGCCTCCAAAATGAGTGTATTATAGCGGAGAGTCTGACAGAAGTGCCGTTTCGCAACCGGGATGCGCCGCTGCAGCCGTGCAGTTCATTATGCGACGGCATTGTTAAGCAGCTTGACTGACAGGTCTCATGCATATAATGAGCGGGATGGTTGTCGGGTGAGATTGGGTTGTCTGAAAGCGGGTTCATTTGCAGGCATTGGTAGGTCTTTGCAAGGCAGCGGAGAGCATGGAGATGATCGAAACCATTCCTCAATCCTGTCTGTGCGTCCGAATGCTGTGAGGGGTCATATATTAGTCACCTGTGCAAATGAGGCTCAGAGAAGAGCATCGTTCTGTCTCTGTAAACAACGCTGGTTTGTGCCACATTCATTGCAGGATGGAGAAGCAGCAGATGGTCATCACCTGTCAAAGAACGGTCTTAATATGGTGGAAAAAGTGCAAACGTCAGTGCGCTCACATTCGGTCACCTGAACGCTCTCGTCTTGTTCGATCCAGAGCAGTCTGTTAGGCCTGAAATATATTGATATCGTATCGTATTGTGCCTCATTAGGACAGGTGTAAAGTATGGCCGACGAGATCTCGCTTGGCAAAGCATTTTAAGCAACTACATGTACTTACTATAGGGTTAGGGTAGAATTAGGGTTTGGTTGAGGGTTAGTTGCATGTAATTATGCATGATTTATAGTTTTTACTATAGTAACTGCATGTAACAATGCCACTGTAAAATAAAGTGTTACCAAGCATTTTCATATTGTGATTGCACGCTCCCGTCTCGTTGGATCCATAGCGGGCCTGAAATATATTTGAAAACCGCATTGTGCCTTAGGACTGGTGTAAAGTATGGCCGACGAGATCTCGCTTGGCAAAGCATTTTCATTTGTGATTGCGTACTTAAGTAAAGTATGTTTCTGGCCTTAATCTCTCAGGCTGTGCTGCCCTGGTAGCAGGTGGGGGGAAATTACCCAGGATGCCCTGCAAGCAGGGTAGGCCATGCCTCCGCTTGGCATTGTACAAGCCCATCTGCTCGCGGCGGAGACGATCCGAGAGGAGGTGAGCGGAGAGCGGTCTCAGGAGCGTGTATGATAATATATCACCCCCGTTCCTGCTTAATACCATTAGGAGTGATTACAGATGCCTGAACATGTAAATGAAGAGAGGAGAAAACCCAACTCAGTTTTCTGTGTTCAACCCAGTCTCTCTCTTGAAGCCAACACAGAAGTGACTTAAACTGCACTTCATCGACTGGCCTCTAGAGACAGGCTGCAAAAGAGAGTCAATCCCATAGACCCCCATGTTAAAACGCCCAACTTTACAGCAGAAAAAAACGTGTTTACAGCCTGGTGCAAAAAGTGGTTTTGGTCTATAAAGCTAATTTTGCCCTTCATGACGACTGTGAGGGGGGTGAATTTTTTATAACTCATCCGTTTAAATGATATTAAGCCTTAAAGTTCTGCATAATTAAGGGCGTGGCCACTTGAGTGACAGGTGGATTGGCGCTAATGTCACTACTAGCCGTTTGTCTGCTAGCGTTAGCGTCACGTCACCTCAGCTAATCCGTCTCGCTGCACATTTTCGTTTATCTGGGAGTGACGCGCGGCCAAGATGGCGACGGCGCCTCCGCCACTTTGGGCTTCAAAAATGCTCTTCAGAAACACTACGGGTCACGCACACTACGCCCATATTTCTTTACAGTCAATGCTTCAACTTTGCACCTGATCCGGAGCCCAGTCAATTCAGACGCTTCAGAACCGAACACACAGTCTAATACCTCCCGCATTAATTACCAAGTGCCGTTTCGTGCGGTTCTTGCTTCATTAGCTATATTAATTATCATGGGTAGTCTGCATTTCTTTTTGAGTCGAGTGAGTGAGCGAGCGAGAGAGAGAGAGCGTGAGCGGGCCTTTTTTCATTCCCTTCCTCATCAGGAGCCAATTAATTCAATGCAACTGCAGAACAGCTGGTGGCATTTGGACCGCGCATCTCTGCCGCTCTCCTGTGTGTGTATCATTAAAATCAGGTGCAGTAATTATCTGTCGCTGCAGTAGTTGGCAGGGAAGGAAGGGGATCGAGCGCGAGTCTGGCCACACGCTACAGCCTCTAATATACCCTGATGATGTTGCTTTAAAATGACATTGTAACTTTAATTAAAGGTTACAAAGCAAGCACAGGGATTAATAAAAGACAAAGCATTGGACTGGGAAAGTCTTTAATCGCAATCATGCCAGCAACTCATCCGGTGCGAACGAACTTTAGATGTTTGCTAAGCTTTCTCCCTCTCGGGTTTAGATTGGGCTGTTTAGCGTGGGCAGTTAGTGCCTGATGTTGGACGTCATCACCGCAGCTCGGGAGTGATCAGTCACATGGTAATTACAGGGCAGGCGAGGCTAAGGGAACGATGGCACCATACTGTCAGTGGCCAGCTGAACAACTGCCAGTGCAATCAATAGCGATATCTGTTTAAACTTTGAACACATTTGTTGCTGTCTAGGGTTGTCACAATTTCAGATGTTGTCCTTCTACTGTCCTGCAGAGTTGAGCTCCAGGCCTGATGAAACTCCCCTGTAGCTTTCTAGTAATCCTGGAGATATTGATTCAGGTGTGTTTGATTGGGGTGTGATCTAAACACCGCAGGACCTACTATGTTGGAGTATCAAATAAGATAGTTTCTGCCGCTGGACTATCATATGTGTAGTATTAACATGATTTAAATATAGAATTTTTTTATACATTGTGACACTCCTTTTGCTGACCTTCAGTGCACAGCCAGTGATTGCAATTCACATCGAAAAAGTCAAGTCCTGTGCACATCTACTGTAGGTACAATCAGTTTTATAGCTTTAACACAATGTTGAAGGCTGAAAAAAACTATGCATGCCATGTTATACATTTATTATGACATATATACATATATTTACACTAGCAAACTGGCCTTTTGTGACGCTTTCTGCTACTCTTTTCATGCGGAGGTCAAATCAGCGCATGCTGGTGTTGAGAGGTGTGTTGAAGCCCTTATGTGAATCGTGTGTTTGCACACAGATGGTTGAGAAAATGATTTTTCACTGATGTTTGTAATCTTAGATTCTGTCGGTTGATTTCACATCATTACACTGGGACAGAAATCAGCAGGAACCATCCACTATGTTACGGATGCATTAAACTGATCAGTTTCCGGACAAATATGAAGCAGCACAACTGTTTTCAACATTGATAATAATCATAAATGTTTCTTGAGCATCAAATCATCATATTAGAATGATTTCTGAAGGATCATGTGACTCTGAAGACTGGAGTAATGATGCTGACAATTTGTTGGGGTTACACATTACAAGTAATCAGATTACTTTTTCAAGTAACTAATAAAGTAACACATTATGTTTAAAGTTACAACAAAATATCTCAGGTTACTTTGTTTCCCATGTATTGACTGACAGCTCTCCTGTCCTCATGTTGAGTAAATCAGGAGTAAGTGCAGAGGCGTTGTGTGTTCGCTGTGTGTGAACATGATGATTACTGGAGATCTAGACTAAATGAGAGCATTTACTCTCACTGGCACAAAAACATCCAGTATTCCTCAATGAATAAAAACAGTGAAATGGAAACTCAGAATATTAATAAAACCTGCAATATAATTAAATGTTGAATTACACAAATATACTTAATGTACTTAATCTTACTTTATTAACAATGTCTTTGCTGCTGACCTTCGATTATTCAATTCAACCTTAGGAATAAGCCAAATGACTTTAGATAAACGTCAACGTCACGTTTTTTGTTTTAATGCTGAAGTAAGCAAGTTGAACTTTCTTCTCCTGCATCCTATTCTTCTGTGATCCAGAACAGCTGAAAGGTTTGTGTGAGCGGCGCCCTCTACTGTACAGGCCTGAATTTATTCATTTCTCTTTTGGAGCGAAAAGATTTTTACATTTACTCTTTTTTGTTATTAAAAAACAAACAAGCAAGCCCAGCTTAGATGAGAAAAATTCATGCAAAAGTAACATAACACTTTCCTTTCTATAAAAAGTAACTTAGTTACTTTTTAGAGAGTAATGCAATATTGTAACATTACTTTTAAAAGTAACTTTACCAAACACTGTTAATTACATTTTAAAATATATTCAAATAGAAAAGTTATTTTATGACCGTTTTACTGTATTTTTTCATTTATATATATTATATTTATATATATATATATATATATATATATTTATTTTTTATCTTCTTTATCACGTCTGGTTCATTCATCATACTGGCAGGTCCATCAAGCACTTTGCATTGTGGGACACTTTGCTCTGGTTGTGTAACTGCAAATGTATTTCATCTGGGAATTCTGTGAAACATTTACAATACTGTGCATGGTATATACACACAGCATTATTATTTGTATGATCCCCCCCCACACACACACACACACCCACACACACACACACACACACCCACACACCCACACACACATAAATAGCAAACACTATTCGACAGACAACAAAAAAAAGCTGCAGTGTGTGTGCAAGCGGTTAAAAGCTGCTGCTGCCGGTGTTGTTGAGTCTCCGTCTCTGATGTGATCTGTGTGTCTGTGTCTCAGAGCTGGAGAAGGAGGACAGCGGCGGGGAGATGTCTGTTCCCAGCAGCCCTCAGAACGAGGCCATCCAGCACAGCTCCATCAGCACATCCAACGGCATCAGCTCGTCCACGGCTCTGGGACCCGGACCCGGACCCGGACCCGCTCTGGGCCCGCCGGCAGAACACAGCACAGAGGAGGACGAGGAGGAGGAAGACGAGGAGGAGGAGTCTTCCTCACACGCACAGTCTTCTGGGAGCTGATCAGGCCTCCGATCGCTCCGTCCTGGCAGCCATGTTGAAATGAGCCTCCGTTTTCATTTCAGCTCTTTTCAATCCAGCGCATTTTTACAAAGAGTGAGTACGGAAAGCCCTCGGGAGGCTATGCAGAAACTCAACTGATCGTTTTATGTTTTTTTTTTTTACTTGTGGTGTATTTATTGAGTTAAACGCAGAGTGTTTTGGAAAGATCAAGATTCACGATAGCCCAAATGTGTCCGGGTTCACAGTGGAAGGAAATGGACTTACTGAAGCACTATCAGAGGCGTAAAGTTAGAAGAATTGACCACTTTAATTTCATTTTTACAAAGAGTGAGTGCGGTAGTTGGGAAAGCCCTTGGGAGGCTATGCAGAAAACTGTAATGATTGTTTTTCATTTGTGGTGTATTTATTGAGTTAAACTCAGATTGTGTTGGAAGGATCAAGACGGAATGATTCACGACAGCCCAAATGTGTCCGGATTCATAATCCGCGTTTCCACCGCAGGGACTTTGCGCTGGTACTCGATGCGTTTCCACCGCAGGAATCAGAGTCTAAATGAAGTTCCTGGTCAATATTTCCCCATCCGAAAGTCCCTGCTTGCGAGGAAGTACTTATTCAAAGTTCAGGAACGTTCAGGGGTGGGACTTGGGCGCTGGACATGCTGATTGGTTGAGTTCAAGCCGCATTTTGATTGGTTGACTCCAAAATTTCATCCACCATTTTTAAAAGTCTCAGTGGAGTTTAAAAAATACACAGATGGACCGACGACGAAGTTCAGGCTTTATTAAGCTTAAATTTAGAGGATGAAATCCAGCGGGAACTGAGTAGTGCGCATTGCCTGATCTTCACGGTACTTCAGGCCGCGGTGGAAACGCAGACAGCAAACGTTCCTGAGACTAATTGTTCCAGGTAATTTCGGTGTAAACGCGGCTATAGTGAAAGGAAATGCACTATCAGAGGCGTAAAGCTGGAAGAACTGGCCACTTTAATTTCTTTGCCTTTTATATTTTGCACATACGGAGAGTGGAGTTTTTTTTTCATGCTCATTGTTTTAAGTGCTTGACACAAGCGGTTCCAGCAGATTTGAGCTGTAGCTTTAAATCAAATCTTAAACTGATTGTCCGTCTTCTAGAAATAGTGACGTGTTGTTGTGTGAATGTTTCAGATGTTTTTGGCATGTTAAAGGAAGTCTTTCTGACGTGAACGATTGTTCCCTGGGCAGTGATTGTAGGAGAGCATTCTTCACAATGCAGGTTATTCATTTCTAATTGAAATTACAAGTTTCTTTTGCAATTAAAATTGAATTAGTTACATTTTAGGGGAATTTAGTGACGTAGACTTCGCTGAAAGCTTTCCATGGACTTATTTTGATAAGAAGCTTAATGCTTTTTTATACGATTTTTGGTTTCCGCTTATTTATAAAGGGGCCGACATTGTATTTGTGGTGTCCGACTTTTAGAAACATTGAGAAAAGTCCTTAGTTCATTCACTTAAGTTGTCTTTCTGATTACAGTGTAATTAAGGAAGCATTGTATATGCCATTATGATGAAATCATTGTGTGTCTTGGGATCATGACAAAAAAATAATAATAATGTTTTAAAGATCACCTAAACAAACCTTTAACTAAGGCTTTATTTTCCAACCTGTGTAAATGTTTTAAGCAATTCTGTCTTTTTGACTCGACAACTGAAAATAAACTGGAGCTGCTCTTCAAAAGAAACAATAACGGATATAAAACTCTCTAGTCTTTAAGTTCAACTATTAACTTAAGTTATGCTTAGTGACAATTACTAAGTAAGGAATAGATGAAGTCTTTCATTATTATTATCTCTTTGCGTCCTCTTCTCTCTTTAAAATCTATTGGCTTACTACTGTGTAGTTCTACAAGCATTCTGCTCTGCTTTTAAGTAACTTGATTTTTGTTTATAAGGTGCATTTGTATGACATTTGTTACGTGCTTACATGCATGACTGAATTCTCTAAGAGAATTAGCCCCATGTTTTTCAACCATGTCTCTGTTGGGTTGTTGCAGTTCAACATCTTGTTACTCTTAGATTTTCAGCCAGGAAATGGCAGCTTTACAATGGGGGGGGGGGGGGTTGTTCTTATTTACTGGGTCCACTTTTGAAAAAGGATGTGATAATTATTGTGTTTGCGGTCAACTTGTAACTTGTGAAAGTTATGTATAAATTATAATAAATTCATAAAATGTTGTAATAAATCTTTTATTAGCTCTTTAAAGCCATTTAAAGCCTCAGTCATTATAAAGATTGTCACTGAATGAAACAATGTTTTTTTTTTTTTTTGTATAGTATGTGTGCATGTATGATATTTTGCTTTGTAAACTCTGCCATCTTGTGGAGAAACCTGGAAAATTCAACTCAACATGATATTGTCACAGCATGGCACATTAACAACCAGATATGTTGAAGTAGTTGTTC
This sequence comes from Abramis brama, assembly GCF_963993115.1. NCBI lineage: Eukaryota > Metazoa > Chordata > Actinopteri > Cypriniformes > Leuciscidae > Abramis > Abramis brama. The sequence continues at coordinate 10,999,838 of NC_139970.1, forward strand.
CACAAAGTGGGAAAAAGGGAATGTCATCCCTGTAATCATGACAATTCCTACACTCTATGGCAGCCTGAGTTCTCATTCTTCAAAATACAGTAAATAAGAAAAGAAAAAAAATATATTAACTGCTCAACAACAGGTATAAAAAGCCCTACTAATGAAACAAACCTACATTAACAACAATGCTGGAAAGATATGCATAGTGCTTGCTATCTGAACGTAACGCGAAGATAAATAAACATTACCAATGTTACAACTTAGCATATTTAAAGTGTACGCACTATCCAAAAAGTACCAAATTGTATAATGGCACGACTCCTTTAAAGAAAAGGATTCATACACAGCAGAGGAGCTGTTATTAAAGGCCCTGTCCCAAATTGCACACTAAATATGCACTTACAGACTTGTGGACAGTGGCCACATTAAAGGGATAGTTCACCCAAAAATGAAAATTCTGTCAGTAATTACTCTCCCTCATGTTGTTCCAACCCTGTAAGACCTTCGTTCATCTTCAGAACACAAATTAAGATATTTTTGATTAAATCTGAGAGCTGGATCACTCCTTCATAGGCTTCTCATGTTATTGTATTCTGCCGGTCCAGAAAAGTTAGTAAAGACATCGTTAAAATAGTCCAAGTGACTACAGTGGCTCAACCTTAAGTTTATCAAGCGACGAAAATACTTTTTGTGCGAAAGACACAAAAATAACGACTTTATTCAACTGTTGATCTTCCTCTGTGTGGCTCTGATGAGTTCACGAGAGACACGACGCATGCGCGAGAACTGAGAAGATGAAGCTCACGATCATTTGATGGGAAAGTGTGAAAGGTAAGCCATTCATTTTGGGGCATTGGTTGGTAAGGCACTTTTACGTTTTCTCGTCGGTTTCTCACGATTCGGACATCCAGGAAATGCACACGTTAGATCCATTTTAAACACTACATCGAGAGCCATCCACGTCGTCATCTCAGTTCTCGCGCGTGTGTCGTGGCTAATATCCAAATAGTTTGGATGTGGATTCAACCCCAGGAACTCAGGTTGTTTTGGGTCAATCCTTCTCTTCTGGCCATAAGGTCCATAAATTGGAAAAAAAAGAAAAAAAGTTTTCACTTTATTTTGATGGTCCCTTTAACACATTCTGATGACTAGAAGTAATGCTGCCCCAACATGTCTACTAACTCTCATTAGAGTATTAGTAGAGTATTAATAGACTGGTAGGGTTAGAATAAGTTCAAAGTTCCTCATAGTCAACAGAATGTATCAATATAAAGTGTTACCCCAAAAAAGAAATCACAACCTTTTGGTCGGTCATTTTTTCACTTTGCTTATGAGCATGCTTCGCCTCTAGGCATCAAGTACACTATACAAATTAACTTCCTTTTTAGCCTTTTGAGTTGCGCAGAATGCTTTGCCTCTATGCATTAGATTGTGCCCTTTAAGTCTTTAAATTCAGTGTACCTGTGGGACGTGCAGTATGCTTCATCCTTGGGTAGTGGGGCCTACCAGTGGCGTAGCCACTCATTTACATGTCCGGCCCCCTCAGATTTCTCTTAAAATAAAATAATAAAAATAAGAAATTGTTGATGTGTTAGTCTAATTGATAGATTGACCAATCAAAATACTGCGCGGTAAAATGCGGCTGTTTTCAAACTTGATTTGACGTGTTGTGCACAACCTACGCTGTCATCTTCGCGTGAGAGTTCTTGCGGTGACAATGGCAGCGTTGTGCAAAGTACAATATTACGCACGAAAAGATGAGCGAGAAGGAGAAAATAAGCCATCTACATCTGAGTTTGCTTCAGCTTACTACAAGACGACAGCGAGTGAAGCCGCTAGGAGACAGAAACGCACATATTTCATCACAGGAGGAATAGCGGTGAGACTTCGACTCAGATCGGCACAATGCGCAATGACTTGTTTGCAATTGATGAACCGCCTTCACAACCAGTGATGACCACATTTCCTGTATAGCCTATATCTGTTGTATATGAAGAGTTTGGTTTCAAAACGTGATAAATCCATTATGATTAATTTGAGTAATAATGTGTTTTCTTTACCAATAGAGTGGACAGATGAAAACCACAATTTTTTTGTTTCAAACTTTCACATAGCATATTTAGGTTATAAATCCAGATTTTGATTTTCAGATATTTATTATAAAAAAGTATTAGTTTCCCCCCAAAATGCAATAAATTCATGACAGTTTTTTTTCCAAAATGCAATTAATCCATTGAATCAATGTAAAAGTTATTTTTCATATTTTAACTGTTGAAAATACACAACAAAGTAAGTTGATCCACATATGAGTCATGACAGCCTCTGAACTTGGTCTACTAATCTTATATAATTTACAGGCACTGGACTAAAAATAGCCGACATTAAATCACCATCGCAGAAATACCTCCTGAACTTTTTTTACGGCGATCAGCTGTAAGATGGCTTGGTCCTGCTCGGTTTTCGTTGACTTTGAGTAAAACAATTGAAAGTTTTTCAAAAGATCCCCTGGGGTCAAAGAGTCAGCGTGACAGAAGTTTGATGCTGTCGTGTGAGAACAAGCAACAGTCGGCATTTTTCCTCCTCCCGCGTGCCTCACCTTAATCTCCTCAAGTAGCCTAAATTATTAGATTTCGATGGCTTACGTTTCTTCCCCACCGCAGAAACCACCACAGGGTCACCATGCAATGCCGTCAAAATTATTATAAAAAAAAAAAAAAAAAAATGTGTGGATCACAAGTAGAAGGAAAACTAGGATGCCGGGTTTATTTAAGCGCCGCCGTTACGGTTTACAAAGCATGGAATGGTGCGCTCACTGCGCTGTGATTAGTTGAGCGTATCACATTCTGCAGAGAAAGGGAAAAGGAAAGGGAGAAAACATGACAGAATAACACGCGGATATCGCATTTTACGTACAATTAAAAATGTGTATGGCAATTCAGTATGGCGATGTGGGTATTAATGTTCCTATAGCATCAACGTCATGACGCAGTGTTCAGTTCCACTCGAAAGGGAACGTCTCAGGTTAGGTATGTAACCCTGTCACTGAGAGGGGAATGAGACACTGCGTCGCTTGGCCATAGATCACGCAATGCCTGAAAACATCCTTCAGGAAATTAGAATCTGGTGACGTGCATCTATGGTCTCACGATGCAAACAGCTATGTCACCTGACCACGCTGTAGACCAATAGAATTGGCGTGTTTTCACACGTCCATCAGACACCAGCTCACACAACATCTCCTTCCCCTCTCAGGGAACCCGGTTACATACATAACCTGAGACGTTATATAGTGTCGTTTATATATGGATAACCACACTATAATTGCTGCAACGTGATTTTTGAACTGAATTATTTAAAGAAACCAATTCAAAAGAGTGATTCTTTGTCAGATCGGACATTTTTTTGTCAGGAGTGATCCTGCTCCCCTTGTGTTTTTCCTGGTATTGTTGTATTAGCAGCCTCGGAGAAGCTCATCCCGCACCTCACTGGGTGTGTTAACTACTGCTCACACATCATATTGTTTTCTCAAGCATGAGCTTCAGCCTGACAAGACTGAGAGGAAATAAGCAGAGTGTGGATGTACTGACCTTTCAGTGTTTCTGGACGAGTGCGTCTACAGTTTGCTGAGAATGCCAGCACTGCCCAGTCACCGTTGTACATGTCAGACCAAATTATTTTAGCTGAGTCACCGGCACCTTTATATTTACCACATTATTGCTTTTAGACTCATTTTAAACTGAATGATTTAAGGACATAAACTGGCAACATACCTGTTAAAAATTGCATTGTGTATTCTAATGGCAGTAATGAGATATAGTTTCTCAACCTTTAGGATGTGATTTCTAATTATTCATTTCTTTTGTAAATTACATAATTATTTAACAACATGTAAATGAAATCTAGCACTATCACAAGGGCTCTTAACATAAAACCAAGCAATTTCCAAAAGATCCAGAATCTTTGGTCAAAAATAACCATTACTTCAGTGTCGTACTACACACACAACACGCCTCACACCCCTTTTTAGTCTTCTCGTACTCAACAGACTCTTTAGGATATTTACTTTTATTCAACGGCAGGAAACGAGAGCCGAACAATAAATGCAGTGTCAGGGGCTCAAGTCCTCTGAGCACAACCACTGGGTGGCTATTGTCTGAACTTCCTGTTAACGTGTGTATAACGCGCACTTCAGTTCAGGGTGACACGGCCATCTGGGAAACATATTGGAGAGTTTGTTTTACTTTAAACCAATGCACGGTTCAAGCCTTAGCAGAGCTTCAAAGGCTTTGCATTGCAGCAGTGATATTATTTTGTTGTATTGTTTGGGGAAAAGAGTACCTAGTATACTATTTTATACAAGTGTTCTGTCAAAATTGTGTCAAATATAAACCAAATAGACATATGAGTTTATTAGTTTTCTACTTTGGCAATGTTTGTGATATGATAATGAAAGACAGGGTGCCACAAAAAATGGCAAGAAAAAGACAGCGTATAACACAAAATATTTTATAATAGGGCAGTGTCAGTGTCAGAATCGCAAACAAATTACTTTTTTAAACAGGTTTTTAAAAGATAGCTGTTTAAAAGAAATGATATCTAGACGATATTCGACAAAAAGTTCTTATGTAGTTATTTAAAAAAAAAAAACATACTATTGAATTTTCGATATGGGTGTGATTTATAGAGTAAAACATTCAAGTATATTTAACACAAGCCTTATTTCACTCATAAATTGAAAACCCCCAATATAAAAACCCATAGGAAAACCCTTGAGGAAACCAGTGGCTAATTACTCTTCCAGGTTATGACTTGACTTCATCCCTGCAAACATCAAGTCTTCAGAAGAGCAAATTCGATTCAACAGCAGTGCTAAACATTCAACAAAATCAGAAGAAGCTAATCCAGACATCATTTGTTCGCCTTTTCGTACTAAATTTAGCAATATGGAATGAAATTATGACTTCATAAGCAATGAATCATCCATCCATTTTCCAAATCCAAACCGCTTGTCCTAGGATGCAGGAATGCTTGAGCCTGTCCCAACACCTTGGGCTGAAGGCAGGGAAACAGCTTGGACGTGTGGCCAGTCCATCACAGGGCTCACACACACACACACACACATCGGCCAATTTAGGGTCTCCAGTTCACCTATCCTGTTCACAATCTTTGGATTGTGGGGGAAACCGGAGCACCCAGAAGAAACCCACGCTGGGTTAAACATGCAAACTCCACCGAAAAGGGAGCCACAATTTGCCGTCATTTTTTCACATTTCAACTTTTCATTGTTAGTTCATTGCATTATCATGTCGTCACAGAGAAGGGGTCTCCATGGTAACGCGCCATGAGGAGGCTGCAGTCCCTGAGGAAGAGCGCGCGCGCGCGCGTGTGTGTGTGGATCTGGTCATGTGGTCTCACAAGATGGCGACTTCAGTGCTGGGATGTGCTGGGATGTGAGGAGTGAATCAGACCTGCAGTAAAACACAGCGCTCATCACAACTGCTGCTCACACACACCCGGTCATCTGTCCTCACACAACACACTCGTTCTCCAGTGCTCGCTGTTCAGTTGCTGTTGGATTCGCTGGGATTTAAAGTTTAGCTCGGCAACGTCGCTTATGCAGGATTCCTAGATTGGACAATTCATCAAAACCCCATCGCCATAAGAATATAATCATATAATCAGATTCGTTCCTTGTGGGATAACTGGATGTGAGGATATAAGGCAGAGTGTGTGTGTTGTTCAAACCTTTGTCCATCTGGATCTCTGACTGCAATGGCCATCCATGTGTTCGGTGAGTCGATCATATTTCACTGCTTTTATTATAGTTTCTATGCCAACAGATCGCAGTGTGTAATGTGTGTGAAAGCAAACACACACATAGATTTGACAGATTTCCCTTTGGGCGTGTGATGATATATTGTATCGTTTTTTCAGTGGAGAGTAACAATAGTCACTGACCATCAGTGTTTTTATCTGCATTATTGTGTGTCACAATGAGATCATGTGGTCAAAATAAGTTTGACTTCACCCTGCAGTTTGTCATTGTTCTGATGTTACTGAAGGAGATCAGGTTATTCTTCTCTTTTGTTTGTCAGTATTTTGCTTTGTTGAAGTAGTCGCAGGATCGTCCTTCATATAGCAACAGGTAAATACCATTGAACCAGGACGGAGAAACACATGTTCTCTGACTCAATCTAAAATATTTTAAGCATAAATTAATACGCAAGATGTTTATGAGCTCATATTAATTATTGGACTATAGAATAAGCGCTTTATACATTTAATCAAAAATAATGTCACAACAGGACCATTTCAAATGAACAAAAGGGGATTCAAATGAATGAAAAACCATATACATTTGAACCTAAAACCTGAATTTGATATTAAGGATATGCCTCAAACACTTGTTGACATTATGGAGAGAAAAAAAATATGTGTGCTCTTATCTTTGGATGAGGAAACATAATTTTTCTATGTAATGCTGAATCATACACGCAGATTATCAGGTCTAGTGTGTGACTGTTAGAAGAAGATAGTGTTAAAGGTTTAGTTCACACAAAAAAAGAAAAGAAGAAAAGAAAATCCCATAATTTACTTGCCCTCAAGTCATCCTAGGTGAATGGGCCATTCTACAGACTTGGTTCAAAGTCAGAGTTGGATTTTTTTTTTGTCTTTTTCCACACATTATTTATGTATGCAAATTGTATAATATCCAAGGTACACATTTCTAGTAATTGTGCAGTTAATTATCACATTGTATTTTCAGAAAGTTTTGGAATATTTTTCCTCTCCCCAAATTTGTCACTACCGAAACACAATAAGAAGGCTTATATTGACCTATTAATATTTTGTTTACATCTACCTTGTAAATATATTTTTTGCTATTTAAAAAAAAAAAAAAGGGTTTCACATGTAAATCAATAACAATTACAATTTTAAGTGTAATTTATAAGATTTGTTGTATTTTGAACCCAATCTTTCTTTGTAAAAGGCATTAAGTTAATCATACTGATTTCAAAGTTAATGATTCATTAGTTTGAATATACATTGAACCAAACACTATAATATCATCTTAGCTGATAATTCAGTATACTTTATTTTAGACAAAACGTGCATGTCGTGTCGGCACATTTTCGGTAGTGACAGTGATGCTTTGGTAGCGACCACATCACATTACAGAATTTAACTCGCATACTAAAACACTACTAAAACATACTAAGATACTAATGATTTGCATAACTGTACAAAAACTTTGTTTATTTCCCCCAAATAAATGATTATGTGTTCCTTTTGTCACTACCAAAACAATGATGGCATGTTTCGGTCAGGACTGTTTCGGTAGTGACAATTTAGATACTTTTGAGCCTATAGTTCAAAGATGATAGCCATCAGCACAAGGTTACCTAGCACAGTTCTGAACAGATGTACACACACAAACTAAATTTTTCGAATATCTCTAAAAAAAAACATGTCACAACCGAAACTTCACCACATGTTTCGGTAGTGACAATTTTAGATACTTTTGAGCCTAGCTCAAAGATGATAGCCAGCACATGGTTACCTAGCACAGTTCTTTTACACACATAAAAACTAAATTTTATGGAATGATACCCAAAAAAGTTTGCTTAATTGCAGAAAAAAGGTGTTTTTTGTAGTGACGTCCCTTAAAGGGATAGTTCACTTTGAAATTAAATTTTGGTATGTTTTAGCTTACCTCAAGGGCATCCAAGATGTAGGTGTCTTTGTTTCCGCAGTAGATTCAATTTTGATATTTTTAGGTCAAACCGTTCTTGTCTGTCAGTCATATAATGCAGGTCTATGGTCACCACCTCAAAGAGCACAGAGTCCAAATTAAAACAATTCCCCATCGTCCAAATTAAACAATTCCCCATCGTAAGCACACATTGATGGCCTGAGACACGCGACATCTAGTGTATATATCTATGCACCAGTCTGCGCACACGTCACACACTAGGAAGCGCCCGCGCCCTCAGATCACTTGGACGTCGCTGTGTACAAAAGGTAAAAACGATATAAATACTGTTCGTTTTCTCACACAAACCGCTCGTTTCGTGTCTCAGGCCATCAATGTGTACTTACGATGGGGAATTGTTTTAATTTGGACTCTGTGCTCTTTGAGGTGGTGACCACAGACCTGCATTATATGACTGACAGACAAGAACGGTTTGACCTAAAAATATCAAAATTGAATCTACTGCGGAAAAAAAGACACCTACATCTTGGATGCTCTTGAGGTAAGCTAAAACATACCAAAATTGTATTTCAAAGTGAACTATCCCTTTAAAGTTACACTCAGATTTTCAGACTTTTGAACACATTTCCCTCAACATGACGGTTCCTATCTATAATGAGAGAGAGGCACACAGGAATATTTCCTGGTCAGAAATGTAGGGGGTGTGGTTAAAATCAGTCTCAGCCAATGGACTGAAACACACACTGTTTCGGTAGTGACATGAAAATGCGGGACACATTTTTTTCAGCTCTACTCCTACATCACTCGTCATGCGTCGGGTCAGAGGTCACTCTTCGGCCGGAACTAGACTCGTGTACGGTCGTAACTGAATGCCATTGATTATAGTTTATAAAGTTAGAAATATTAATATTTTTCTTCCACAAACGCATGGCTTTGCTTCAGAAGGTCTTTATTAACCCCCTGGAGTCGTATGGATTTCTGTTATGATGGATGGATGCACTTTTTTGGGCTTTCAAAATCTCAGGTACCATTCACTCCCATTATAAAGCTTGGAAAAGAGCCAGGATATTTTTTATACTGGCTCTTCCAAATGCTTCAAACCTGGAAGTACCCTTTGTGATGAACATAATAGAATGTTTTTTTTTTTTTTCTATTTTGGATGTTTCTGTGAAAGGAAGAGGAAGCTGTCAGAGGCTCTTTCCTTAGAGAGAGAGTGAGAGTGAGTTGTGGTCTTGTGGAGCGGGGCCAGTGGTGAAGTGAAGGGCCTCTCCTCTCCTCTATTGTTCTTTACACAGGGTTTCCTGCTCGTATTCATTCATCTTATAATGAACACTCGGAAGAAGCATCTACATCTTACTGTCGGCTTATCAGCAAATTCATTCAGAAACGCCACCAAAAATTGTGTCCTGTGCAAAATATCCTGTATTTAAAAAAAGAGAGAAGTAAAAATAAGAAGTCTCTTTTCTGTTCATCACGGCTGCATTTAATTATTTGATGGAAAATACAGTAAAACTGTAATTAGGGGTGGGAGATATTGACAAAAATGAATATCTCGATATTTTTTTCCAATAACTCGAACTCGATATCGATATTCAGACGATATTTTTGCCATCCTTCAAAGAAATGTGTGCAAACTGGCAAAGAAGGTCCAGTTGGTCTTTTGACTTGCTGCATCTGACCTATTATTGTAGCCTAGGCTATAGAAAAAAACAATAAAGGAGCTAACTAAACAGAATCTGAGGTAGCCCCTACTTTTTCCCCTTACAAAAAAAAAAAAAAAACGGAACTAGGCACCTCTTGCAACAGTGATTATTAAATCAAACAACAATATTGTTGATGATAAATTCAAATTAAAACTTTTTATTTTTCAAATCGCTATAAATCCATCCATTTTTTCCCCAAAACGCTATAAATCAATCCTTTTTTTTTTTTTTTTTAAATTGATGGTTTGTCTTTTTTTAAAAGTCTTTTGTTTTTTATTTTTCGTGTTTGCATTTATGAGGAAAAAACACGTGACAGTTCTCCATTATGGACGCGAGTGCTCTGAAAGCGGCACTAAAAGACTTTCAAACTTTCACAGAGACCTCAAAACAGAAAGCACAAAGCCTTTCTTTAAAACGAATTTCGTTTTGTATTAATTGTATCTTAATTTTAATAAATTTTTCATTAACCAATTTCCTGGATTTAATACATAGGAAAAGTAAATATAGGCTAGCTATCACAACATAAGGTGCTTGAACTGGAGATTATATCATCATGAACCGAACCGTAGCCTACTCGCCTCACAGGCCTAAAAAATGTGAAATTTATTTACAGAAAGCTGGTTCTAAACAAAACCATCCAAAACAAAATAAAACTATGTAGCCTAATAAATGTGCATTTCTCCGGTGCGTTCACTAGCCTACTGCGAAGATCACGAGTCAATAGCCTATCGTCAACTTCATCTTTGCAGCCGACACAGAAGTTAATAAGCAATTAAAATGTCATATTGCAATAATTTACATATTCATAATCATTACTTTTGCTGGTTCTTTGAGGCAGCTTTTTAGGTTTATGGCGTTTTAGAAAAGAGTGCACTATTCTGCGCGCACTATTTCGAATTTACGTATGAATGTGCGTTTTTGACGACACGGGACCATCGGAGGTTGCTTCCGGGAATAGTACTGCCCTACAGTATTAAAAATCGATACATATAATTGTTTAGAAGGTTATAGTGTGCGTTATTTGTTTTCTCTTTAACTTCTTTCAGCTCTTTTCATGTTTGGCCTTTTCATGTCAAATTATGAAATATTCGATATCCCAATTTTGCATATCGTCCAGGCAACAATTTGGATATTATCGTCTAAACGATATATCGCCCACCTCTAACTGTAATATTTAGAAATATTATTACAATTTAAAATAACTGTTTTCTTTGTCAATATATAATGAAATGTAATTTATTCCTGTGATGAAAGCTGAATTTTCAGCATCATTACTCCAGTCTTCAGTGTCACATGATCCTCCAGACATCATCATCTGCAGTCGGTCTTAAAGTGACAGCAGCCTAATTTCCCTGCTGTCATTATTAATGCTAATCAATAAAAGAGAAAATCTCTCACTGCTCGTCTTAATTGCTTTTGTAACTTTAGTAAGAATAAATGTATACTTAATTTATGCAGCAAAAACTATCCATTGTTTTTTTTTTTTATACATTTGATTGCTTTATACATTTTATGCAGTATTTCTAGTGGTTGTTTTAGGTCTATTTCATTTGTGTCTTTGTTCGATTGTTTTCTTTGCTCTTTTTTTATCACTGTTTACTTGTCTTCAGTAAGCTTGACTTTTTTTAGGCTAGAATTAGTTTTTTAAATTATATTAAAAATGGTGATAAGAATGATGACATTTCAATGGTATCAAAAATGTTGATATCTAAAAACCTTATTCAAAGCAAAAACAACTATATTGTGATGCATATCGTTATCGTGAAATAATATTACTCATATCCTGATATACGATTGGTCATATCGTCCTTCCCTAGAAACCGGGATACTTTTTTTACCCAAGATTCTTTGATGAATAGAAGGTTAAACAAACAATTTATTTAAAATATAATTATTTTGTAATGTTATTAATGTCTTTACTGTCACTTTTGATTAATTTAATATGTCCTTGCTGAATAAAAGTTTTTTTATTTTTTTTTACCCCAAACATTTGAATGGTAGTGTGTCTCAGTTTCCACAGAAATAATGTTCCTTGAGCATCAAATCATCATATTAGAATGATTTCTGAAGGATCATGTGACACTGAAGACTGGAGTATTGATGCTGAACATTCAGCTTTGATCACAGGAATAAATTACACTTTACTGTATATTCACATAGAAATGTTTAAAATTGTAATAATATTCAATATGTATCAAAGAAATGCAAGCTGAAGAGGCTTCTTTCAAAAACATTTATAAAGGCGCATTTATTCCAAACTTTTGGCCAATATAATATAATATAATATTTCCTCTGTGTCTTGCATTGTCAAATAAAATTAATATAATAGTAATAAATAGGTTTTAGAAAAAAATAAAATAAAAAATAAAACACTGCAACTCCTGCTGTTGTCCAGCAGACGGCAGTCTCACACCATCAACACGCACACACACACACACACACACACACACACACACACACACAGGTGAGGCTCTTGTGAAGTGTACAGGTGATGTTTGCTTTGGCTTACACATAATCATGTCAGATCACTAATACATACAGGTGTAAACATCAGTTCTACTAGCGTTTCATTTTAAATGTGTCATTTTTCACTTGTTTAATTGAATAATGTCTCTTTTTTTCCTCAGATAATGATGAGTACAGACCTCCCGTGTGGAAATCCTATTGTAAGTGTACTTTATAATTCAGCGACATATAAAAAGTGCAAAAAAAGTGTTTTCTGTAAAACTTTCTTTGCAGGAACATTTCACAAGTAAACATAACTCTAGTAGAGAAGTAAATTACCCTGTTTTATCTAGAGGGTACAGCTAATGAAAAGTTATTTCAACTGCATTTTCCAAAAAAAAGAAGCCATATACATTATAGAAATATGCAGTTAGATATGTGTGTATAATAAACAGTATATTCCCCTTGTCCTGTGTGATTGTAATAGTGTACCAGCTCCAGCAGGAGGCGCCGCATCCACGCAGAGTCACATGCACTTCTGAGGTGAGTGTGTGTGTGTGTGTGTGTGAATATACCTAGGCTAGACTAGAATCGCAATGCAACACAAATAGGAAAGGGTTTTAATGAATGTATAAATGTAAGACTTGTAAGCGCGCACACACACGTCAGACAAAAACTTGAGAGTTTGAATGTGGTTTTGTGAGTGTCGAAGCGCCCCCTGGAGGAACACACATTAATGACTAGCTATGGTAGTGTTTCCATGGCTTCTCTGATCTGTGTGCTTGTGTTTGCTCAGTTACAACCCTCAGCTCATATAGTTTGTTGATATTTCTGTGCATGGTAAATGTTTTGGGATCAGCCGGAATATTATATAGGTCAGCCATCCTCACTGAATTACTAATGCGTGTGTTAATTGCTCGATGGTCTAGACTTCCTGTCCTCCAGAGGCGAGATGCAATATAAACAGCGCAGAAGAGAAGTGCGCCGCTCCATTACTCAGGCTGATATTAGTGGCAGTAATTAAGGATGGAGATTGGAGATCTGCTGTTGAATTATTCATCTGTATCATGATAATCTTGTGTTTGTGGAAACGGCCTCCGGTCCAGTGCTGCGTTTAGAGGCGGCGGCGAAACATTTACACTCATTGCCCTGCCCCATCACAGTCTGCAGGGCTTTATGAACAGATTTGTGATGAATTATGAAATCTGATGGTCACTATTAGCTGCTTTTTGGTAGGTTCTTTAATGATAATATTAGGAATTTATAATATGGTGGTGATCATATTGGTATTCATAATATTTAGGCTATATATTTATTTATTTAATTAAGAATTAAGTTTGATTACGCCTGTACTAGTTCTATCCTCATGATCAAAATTTTCACCTTAAAATGAAAAGCAAGTAATTTGAAAATGAAGCCTATTTTAGGAGGTTTTTTTATTTATTTATTTTTTCACAAAAATTAAACAAATTTATCCCCAGTAAAAATTACTGTAGCTCAATTATTTAGTTTTCTGTAATTATTTAAATCAGCAGAAATTATAAGCAGCAAAACAAATACTGTGATGGTTTAATACTTACAATTAAATTTATATTTATTTATTTCTTCTTTCAGAATTTAGAATTAAGTTAAAAAAGAGCTAGTTACACTTCACCCCAAAATGAAAAGAACAATAATTTGTAATTTTTTTGCCTTTTTTTTTGGTTTGTTGCTTTGTGACATCTTTCATGACAATAAATGCATTCATCCCCAGTAGAAATACAATAGTACAATGATTTTTTTTTTTTTTACATTTATAGCATAATAAATCTAGTGATAGTTTAAATACTATTTATTCATTCATTCAGATTGAGTTTCAGTTTGATTCTGCCTTTTTTCTTTTGCATTGACATTATTTTCAAATGAAACATATATCCCCAGTAAAAATTACTGTAGTACAATGATTATTATTATTTTATTTTTTACTTCAAGCGACATAAATTATAGGCAGCACAACAAATACCACAATGGTTTAACATTTAATTGTACTTTTTTTTGTTTTTTATTGCATTGGTAAAAAATAAAAAATCGTACAGATCATAAAATAAGCTCAATTTTCTTTAAGCAAAATGCAATTTCCAATTTCCTCCTTTTAATTTTGCAATGAAATATGTCCTGGATATTTCTTGACAGGTTTCCCTTCTATTGTTCTGCTCTTCTACTGACTTTACTTTTTTCTTGAAATACTTTTCTTTTCTTTCAACCTTGAAATTCTTAGCTTTCCTGTGTTTGTTTTAAAAACAGTCAAACATTATAAGCGATCCTCCACGAGTGCTGTATCACCAATATTCTGTTAAGTTTTGGTGTGACTGTGTTTTATATATTTGTGTGTTCTCGTTGATCATAAAGAACATGCTCCTCCAGAAAGCCATATGCTGTAGTGCCTCTTAAAGCCGCAGACGTGTGTGTGTGTGTGTGTGTGTGTGTTTGGAGGGAGTTTTAATAAGATGTTGATCTGCTGAACACTGATGGGGTCTCCTGCTGTTAGCACAATTCAGCAGGTATTTTACACACACACCCCCATCAGCTGACTGCACGTCTTCTTAATTAATGCTGGATTAACATTAAACAGATGCACACTGCTCTTCATGTTTATCTCAAGGGCTTCTTAAGGATTCATTCTGGCCCGTTCCTCGCTCTGGGCTTCTGGCCATTATCTGCTCCTGTAAAGCGCATCAGTCCTGTGCGGGGCGGGGGGTTATTGTGCCAAGAGGTTTAACCCTGTCTAATCCCCTTCAAATGGCCCCACATTTATATTTTTTTACATTCAGAACATGCAAATCAGTGAGTAGAGTCCTCAAACACACACACAACACACACGCAACACTGTCCAGAGCTCAGCACACAACTCGGCTTCTAAGGTTCGGCTTTCCTTTTATCAAGAGTCACGATGACAGATAGTGCTTTTGCTTCAGGACTCTTACATTAGACATAAGTGGCGACCTCAGTGACCTGCCTAATTTTAAACCCATAACCCGTACTTATTGTAATCTAGGTCATAATATATTTTACATTGCAGACTTTTCTTTGTGGTTTTTCCATGTTAAGTGTTCAGCAAACACAAAATGGTGAAATTGTGAAAGTTTTCTGCTAAAATGATTGGAACAAGATAATTGTTTGTGACCCAGGAGTTCATAGTTGCCAGGATTTTTTAAATAATATATACTCTACAATAGATGTTCTGGTTTCTTAGTTTGCTCATTTTCAAAATTAGTTTTCATTAACACAAATATCTAATCAGCCAATCACATGGCAGCAACTCAATGCATTAGTCAAGATGATCAGCTGAAGTTCAAACTGAGCATCAGAATGGGGAATAAAGTTGATTTAAGTGACTTTGAACATGCCATGGTCAGACAAGCTGGTCTGAGTGTTTCAGAAACTGCTGATCTACTGGGATTTTCACACACAACGTTCTTTAGGGTTTACAGAGAATGATCAGAAAAAGAGAAAATATCCAGTGAGTGTCGGTTCTGTGGGAGAAAATGCCTTGTTGAGGTCAGAGGAGAATAACCAGACTCGTTCAGCTGATAGAAAGACAACAGTAACTCAAATAAGCACTCGATACAACTGAGGTCTGCAGAAGATCATCTCTGAACACGCAACACACCAAACCTTGAGGCAGAAGAGCATCTCTGAACACACAACACATCAAACCTTGAAGCAGAAGAGCATCTCTGAACACACAACACACCAAACCTTGAGGCAGAAGAGCATCTCTGAACACACAACACACCAAACCTTGAAGCAGAAGAGCATCTCTGAACACACAACACACCAAACCTTGAGGCAGAAGAGCATCTCTGAACACACAACACACCAAACCTTGAAGCAGAAGAGCATCTCTGAACACACAACACACTAAACCTTGAAGCAGAAGAGCATCTCTAAACACAAAACACACCAAACCTTGAAGCAGAAGAGCATCTCTGAACACACAACACACCAAACCTTGAAGCAGAAGAGCATCTCTGAACACACAACACACCAAACCTTGAAGCAGAAGAGCATCTCTAAACACAAAACACACCAAACCTTGAAGCAGAAGAGCATCTCTGAACACACAACACACCAAACCTTGAAGCAGAAGAGCATCTCTGAACACTCAACACACCAAACCTTGAAGCAGAAGAGCATCTCTAAACACACAACACACCAAACCTTGAAGCAGAAGAGCATCTCTGAACACACAACACACCAAACCTTGAGGCAGAAGATCATCTCTGAACACACAACACACCAAACCTTGAAGCAGAAGAGCATCTCTGAACACACAACACACCAAACCTTGAAGCAGAAGAGCATCTCTAAACACACAACACACCAAACCTTGAAGCAGAAGAGCATCTCTAAACACACAACACACCAAACCTTGAGGCAGAAGATCATCTCTGAACACACAACACGCCAAACCTTGAGGCAGAAGAGCATCTCTAAACACACAACACATCAAACCTTGAGGCAGAAGAGCATCTCTGAACACACAACACACCAAACCTTGAAGCAGAAGAGCATCTCTGAACACACAACACGCCAAACCTTGAAGCAGAAGAGCATCTCTGAACACACAACACATCAAACCTTGAAGCAGAAGAGCATCTCTGAACACACAACACACCAAACCTTGAGGCAGAAGATCATCTCTGAACACACAACACGCCAAACCTTGAGGCAGAAGAGCATCTCTAAACACACAACACATCAAACCTTGAGGCAGAAGAGCATCTCTGAACACACAACACGCCAAACCTTGAAGCAGAAGAGCATCTCTGATCACACAACACACCAAACCTTGAAGCAGAAGAGCATCTCTAAACACACAACACATCAAACCTTGAAGCAGAAGAGCATCTCTGATCACACAACACACCAAACCTTGAAGCAGAAGAGCATCTCTGAACACACAACACACCAAACCTTGAGGCAGAAGAGCATCTCTGAACACACAACACACCAAACCTTGAAGCAGAAGAGCATCTCTGAACACACAACACACTAAACCTTGAAGCAGAAGAGCATCTCTAAACACAAAACACACCAAACCTTGAAGCAGAAGAGCATCTCTGAACACACAACACACCAAACCTTGAAGCAGAAGAGCATCTCTGAACACACAACACACCAAACCTTGAAGCAGAAGAGCATCTCTAAACACAAAACACACCAAACCTTGAAGCAGAAGAGCATCTCTGAACACACAACACACCAAACCTTGAAGCAGAAGAGCATCTCTGAACACTCAACACACCAAACCTTGAAGCAGAAGAGCATCTCTAAACACACAACACACCAAACCTTGAAGCAGAAGAGCATCTCTGAACACACAACACACCAAACCTTGAGGCAGAAGATCATCTCTGAACACACAACACACCAAACCTTGAAGCAGAAGAGCATCTCTGAACACACAACACACCAAACCTTGAAGCAGAAGAGCATCTCTAAACACACAACACACCAAACCTTGAAGCAGAAGAGCATCTCTAAACACACAACACACCAAACCTTGAGGCAGAAGATCATCTCTGAACACACAACACGCCAAACCTTGAGGCAGAAGAGCATCTCTAAACACACAACACATCAAACCTTGAGGCAGAAGAGCATCTCTGAACACACAACACACCAAACCTTGAAGCAGAAGAGCATCTCTGAACACACAACACGCCAAACCTTGAAGCAGAAGAGCATCTCTGAACACACAACACATCAAACCTTGAAGCAGAAGAGCATCTCTGAACACACAACACACCAAACCTTGAGGCAGAAGATCATCTCTGAACACACAACACGCCAAACCTTGAGGCAGAAGAGCATCTCTAAACACACAACACATCAAACCTTGAGGCAGAAGAGCATCTCTGAACACACAACACGCCAAACCTTGAAGCAGAAGAGCATCTCTGAACACACAACACACCAAACCTTGAAGCAGAAGAGCATCTCTGAACACACAACACGCCAAACCTTGAAGCAGAAGAGCATCTCTGAACACACAACACACCAAACCTTGAAGCAGAAGAGCATCTCTGAACACACAACACATCAAACCCTGAAGCAGAAGAGCATCTCTGATCACACAACACACCAAACCTTGAAGCAGAAGAACATCTCTGAACACACAACACGCCAAACCTTGAAGCAGAAGAGCATCTCTGAACACACAACACGCCAAACCTTGAAGCAGAAGAGCATCTCTGAACACACAACACGCCAAACCTTGAAGCAGAAGAGCATCTCTGAACACACAACACACTAAACCTTGAAGCAGAAGAGCATCTCTAAACACAAAACACACCAAACCTTGAAGCAGAAGAGCATCTCTGAACACACAACACACCAAACCTTGAAGCAGAAGAGCATCTCTAAACACACAACACACCAAACCTTGAAGCAGAAGAGCATCTCTGAACACACAACACACCAAACCTTGAGGCAGAAGATCATCTCTGAACACACAACACGCCAAACCTTGAAGCAGAAGAGCATCTCTGAACACACAACACGCCAAACCTTGAAGCAGAAGAGCATCTCTGAACACACAACACACCAAACCTTGAAGCAGAAGAGCATCTCTGAACACACAACACGCCAAACCTTGAAGCAGAAGAGCATCTCTGAACACACAACAACCCAAACCTTGAAGCAGAAGAGCATCTCTGAACACACAACACACCAAACCTTGAAGCAGAAGAGCATCTCTGAACACACAACACACCAAACCTTGAGGCAGAAGAGCATCTCTGAACACACAACACACCAAACCTTGAAGCAGAAGAGCATCTCTGAACACACAACACACCAAACCTTGAAGCAGAAGAGCATCTCTGAACACACAACACACCAAACCTTGAGGCAGAAGAGCATCTCTGAACACGCAACACACCAAACCTTGAGGCAGAAGATCATCTCTGAACACACAACACACCAAACCTTGAAGCAGAAGAGCATCTCTGAACACACAACACATCAAACCTTGAAGCAGAAGAGCATCTCTGAACACACAACACACCAAACCTTGAAGCAGAAGAGCATCTCTGAACACACAACACATCAAACCTTGAGGCAGAAGAGCATCTCTAAACACACAACACATCAAACCTTGAAGCAGAAGAGCATCTCTGAACACACAACACACCAAACCTTGAAGCAGAAGAGCATCTCTGAACACACAACACACCAAACCTTGAAGCAGAAGAGCATCTCTGAACACACAACACACCAAACCTTGAGGCAGAAGAGCATCTCTGAACACACAACACACCAAACCTTGAAGCAGAAGAGCATCTCTGAACACACAACACACCAAACCTTGAAGCAGAAGAGCATCTCTGAACACACAACACATCAAACCTTGAGGCAGAAGAGCATCTCTAAACACACAACACATCAAACCCTGAAGCAGAAGAGCATCTCTGAACACACAACACACCAAACCTTGAAGCAGAAGAGCTTCAACAGCAGAAGACACACACCGGTGACTCTCCTGTCAGATAAGAACAGAAACTGAGGCTTCAATTCACACGGGCTCTACGAAACTGGGCAATAGAAGATTGCCTGGTCTGATGAGTCTCAGTTTCTGCTGCAACATTCAGATGGTCGGGTCAGGTTTTGGTGTAAACACATGAAAGCATGATCATCCTGTCTTGAATCAGTGGTTCAGGCTGCTGGCGCTGTAATGGTGTGTTATATATTTTCTTGGCACACTTTGCAGCGTGTCAACTGAGCATCATTTAAACATCACAGTTTACATGAGTTTTGTTGCTGATCCCTTCATGACCACAGTGTATCATCTTCTGATGGATCCAGCAGGATAACACACACGTCACAAAGCTCAAATCATCTCCAACTGGTCTCTTGATCATGACAGTGAGTCACTAAACTCAAACGGCCTCCAGTCGCCAGATCTCAGTCCAGCAGAGCAGCTTCGGGATGTGGAGGAACGGGAGATTCGCATCATGAATCCTGTGCAACTGCGTGAAGATATCATGAATTAAGCAGAATTAATGCCGGTCTGAAGACGAACAGAGGTCCTAGTACTAGTAAGGTGTACCTAATAAAGTTGCCGGTGAGTGTATGTAAAAAGTGAAATAAATCAGAAAAAAGAATCCAGTTTTGCTTCAGTTTTACCACTGGCGCTTTATTTGTGAAGAAAATATTGACACTTGAATCAGAACCACAGGTTGCCCTCCATGTAAGAGTTAAAGAAAAGAGGCGTCCTCCTCACAGATGCTGTGGTCGTGTTGCTTTCATTCATTCTGTGTGTGTCTGAACCACTAAGGGTTTGATTTTTACTCCGTTATCAGATTTCATTAGCACTGCAGAGCCAGTTTGTCCTTTCCTGCTGTAATTGAATTATGTATTGCAGTAAGATTCAGCTCAATCCTGATTGAAGCTTCATAGATTTATCACGATTAATCAGTGACCATATTATTATCGAGTTGTCTAATTCATACGGTAATCAGTATGCTAGTCTAGATATGAGAGATCTTTTAATCCTCAATTGTCCTAAACAATAAGGAATTCTGAGAACGATTTATACTGTATGTTATAATTTGTGACCTCAACATAGTCCAGTCCATTGATTTTGAATGCATGTTGTGAGGAAAGTGAGTGTGTGTTTTAGCTCTGTCCGTGTGAGGATGACCTCAGCTGTGTTGTAGATCTGTGTGAATGATTAGTGTTGTGCTTCAGGAGCTCAGTGTGTGTCTCTCAGTGCTGGTGTGTGTTCCTGCAGAGATTTCTGTTCATTACGACCCGTCTGTCCGCTCGTCTCTCACAGCACTCGCCAAATCAAAGAGTTATCGAGAACGCGTGTTCATGTGTGACGGGAGAACCAGACATTCGTTCCCTGTGTGAGTCTTGTGTGATTCTCTCTTACGGTTCAGGCGTTTATGGTGCATGATTTTGGTCCGTTTGGAACTTTTGCACAGAAATACTTGTGAAAAACCTGTGTTTTAAAGCTAACGTGTGTTATTTCTCATTGATAAAGCCCTTTCTTCTAGTTCTACTTCAGCTTTATGTGCAGTCATCACATCAGTGAGGCGTTTGTTGACTGACATCTGAAGAAAAAAGTGCTTTATTCCAGCGATTTAGCAAAAAGAAGCAAATTTCATGTGCATGCAAACATGGTTTTCCTTATGCTGTTTTAGGGCTTTGACACACTGCCTGTCACTGATGTTTGAGCGGTTCAGCATGTCAACATCTGGCTCAGATTGGGCTGTCAGTGGTGATTCATGCATGTTAAATGCTAAATGTTTGGTGTAGCATTAGCTGCGGGACTAAACATGTTTGTACATGTTTGATTCTGGCTGAAATCATACCACTTTTCATAATCCAAAAAACCAAAATAAAAATCTATTTAGTATAAAGTGAACTGATGAATTGTGCACATTAAGAGCAGGGAAATGTATTCAAGCAAATGAGGCCAATTTTGATGAGCTGTTTTTCTTGATTTCTAAAATGGGAAAGACACAAATGGAATGAAATTAACATTATAAATGAGGTGAGAAATGAAACAATTGGCTCATTTTTCCATTGTCACCTGGTCATTGCTGATATTAGTGTTTAAAGATGCTGATAGAGAAACCCAGACAGAAATCAGACGCTCCCATTCTTCATGCAGTAAATACTGCACACTCAGCAGTCTACACACACACGCACACACACACACACACACACACACACACGCACACACACACACACACACGCACACACACATACAGACACACGCACGCACGCACATACACACACACACACACACACACACACACACACACACACACAGACACACGCACGCACGCACACACACACACACGCACGCACATACACACTCACGCACGCACACACGCACAGACACACGCACATACACACTCACGCACACACACACACACACACACACACACACACACACAGGCCCTTTAACTGTTAAACTGGCTTCCAGTGATTGATTAGCTCTATATTGTTGCTGATTCCCATCATTAGCTGGTTTTATTACCCTGTCGGTCATCTCACCTACAACCCGCTTCACACACACATAAACACACAACCCTGCTTTACAAAACACTTCTGCCTTTATTCTCATCAGGAAACGATGTTATTCCATCCCACATCCCATTTACCAGAAACGTTCAGTCATTCACCGACTGACACTTCTGATTGTCTGCCTGTTGATTTTCATTACATTTTAAAGCTGAACTGGTGTTCATGTTTTCTTGTAATCTGACTTTCGCGTTGTGTAGCACCTTTTGTTTTTCTTATGTCATTGTTAAAAGTTCATATATATATATATATATATATATATATATATATATATATGAACTTTTAACAATGACATAAGAAAAACTATTTAGTATAAATAGTTTTTATAGGAGAAACAGAGAGAGAGAGAGAGAGAGAGTGGGGGAAGGGGGAGGATGCTTTGTGAATTCGATTCTCTCGAGGTTCATCAGTAAGGAGGGTGTTGTGCTCATTTATTTGTGTTTTGGCTGATTATAGATGCCGTTGTTGGATCAAGGGTTAAATGTCACCAACGAACATTTGTAGAAAACACACATGACACTAAAATACTGCAGTAAACATGTTTAACAACATAAGATGTAACATAAAACCCTGATGTATAATAAGAAAAAACAAAGAAATCAATGAAAAAGCATTATAGGAATGTCAATTTACATTTTTGCTCTGTAAATAAGATAACTTTTTTTTTTTTTTTTTTAGCTGTACATTCAGTTCTACTGCATGAAATGTCCCATTTACTGTTAACCAATGTAGCGTATTTACAGTCTTTTTCCATTAAAATTACGATCATGAGTAAAGCCGTGTGTCCTGAATCTCCTGATATATTTCAAAGTAATAAGAATAAAAATGCATATATTTGAAAGAACATATACTGATTAAAAATAAATAAACCTTAAATATGCATTTCTTCATTACTATGAATCTGAATAAAATCCAGATTAGCAGCATTTCTTACAGTACATGGCTGTCTGAAATACTGGCCAGTTCTGTCAAATATTTTTGTATGCTTTTTATGTGGGATATTAAAATGATGTGTGTTTGGTAATGAGGGATTGCTGGTTGACAGTAATTCAGAGACCCGTGGAGTAACTAAAATGACCCTGTCAACATCAGGGACAGAAGGTCTTCATTGGCATGATGTTGCTGGTGTTTTCATAAATGTTATAAATTGTTCCTTGAATTATACACACATTTCAGAGACCTCATAATTAACCCACAGGCCATCTGAGCAGAATTGCTATTATGACATCCCATTAAATACAAATAAAGGCCTATATATAATTCATAGAATAAGATGAAGTTTTGACTGCAGTTTCTTTATTTGAGTTTCCTGTGAATGATTCAATTAAATAGTCACAATGCATAAATTTACATAGAATATTGGGTTTCGTATTTTAAATTCATGGCACCTTTTCCATAGACATAAATTATTAAAAATGATATCAGCTGTATTTTACATATTCTGCGAAAGCGGCTGAGATTAGTTTACCCTAGAGGGCTTTTGCCCCTGGACGGGGGTCAACTTACCCCAGTAGTGGAGCGAGATGCCCCTGTCTATGCACACTTCTTCCCTATATACCACGAAGTTTCAAATGATGGAAATCTCTTGATAAACTCTCTTATAATACTTAAGACTGTGTGTTCCTGAGTAATAGTGAAGTATTTGAATAAAATTGATAAATTTTAGTAATGATATCTCTCTTGACTTTGCAGGTGGAGAATCGGCCCAAATACTATGGAAGAGAGTGAGTTTCATTATATGCATTACTGAACCAGTTTGGATTCTACTGTACATGAATCCACAGTTGCATACTTGAATGTATATGCTATCGATATCCTATTTAAAGGTACAGTGAGCGATTTCTGAGAAACGATGTTGACAGCGGATCCGAACGAGCAGCACAACACTCTTGTAGCCCATTAGGACTGGGGGGCGTGTCCACTCCTGATGGGGGAGGAGAGAGAGTGAGCCAATCAGCAGTAGGGGGCGTGTCCACTCATGATGAGGAAGGAGAGATTGAGCCAGTCAGAACTGGGGGGCGTGTTCCCTCGTGATGGCGAGGAGAGAGATTGAGCCAATCACCAGTAGGGGCGTGTCCACTCCTAATGGGGGAGGAGAGAGAGTGAGCCAATCAGCAGTAGGGGGCGTGTCCACTCATGATGAGGAAGGAGAGATTGAGCCAGTCAAAACTGGGGGGCGTGTTCCCTCGTGATGGGGAGGAGAGAGATTGAGCCAATCACCAGTAGGGGCGTGTCCACTCATGATGGGGAAGGAGAGAGAGTGAGCCAATCAGCAGTTGGGGGCGTGTCCACTCATGATGAGGGAGGAGAGAGTGAGCAAATTAGCAGTAGGGGCGTGTCTGCTCATGATGAGGGAGAGAGTGAGCCAATTAGCAGTAGGGGCGTGTCCACTCATGATGAGGGAGAGAGTGAGCCAATTAGCAGTAGGGGCGTGTCCACTCATGATGAGGGAGAGAGTGAGCCAGTTAGCAGTAGGGGGCGTGTCCACTCATGATGAGGGGGGAGAGAGTGAGCCAATTAGCAGTAGGGGCGTGTCCACTCATGATGAGGGAGAGAGTGAGCCAATCAGCAGTAGGGGCGTGTCCACTCATGATGGGGGAGGAGACAGTGAGCCAATCAGCAGTAGGGGCGTGTCCACTCATGATGAGGGAGGAGACAGTGAGCCAATCAGCAGTAGGGGCGTGTTTACTCATGATGAGGGAGGAGACAGTGAGCCAATCAGCAGTAGGGGCGTGTCCACTCATGATGAGGGAGGAGACAGTGAGCCAATCAGCAGTAGGGGCGTGTCCACTCATGATGAGGGAGGAGACAGTGAGCCAATCAGCAGTAGGGGCGTGTTTACTCATGATGAGGGAGGAGAGATTGATTGTTGAAAGAGAGATAGCTGAGAGAGTTCAATAGAACAGCATTTATTTGAAAATAAATTACTGTCACTTATTATCAATTTAATGTATCCTTGTTAAATAAAACATGAATTCATAAAGCTTTTGAACATTAGTGTATTTTCCTATTTAAAAGCAAATTTGGCTTGAGCTCTAATGTGCTATTTTATTAATATTCTGTCTGGTTTGCTGTGAAGGTATCATGGGATGATCTCCAGAGAGGAAGCTGACCAACTGCTCAGTGTGGCCGAAGGAAGTTATCTGATCCGAGAGAGCCAGAGACAGCCGGGCACATACACTTTAGCTCTGCGGTACGCCAACCTTCAACTTTGACCTTTGACCTTTGACCCATCCGTCTCGAACCTAGATCTTCACTCTTTCTCCAGTCTAGCTCCCGTGTCTTGGCCCAGTCTTGGCCCATGTGTGTTTGTCTTATTTTAGCTCTGGCTGATGTGTGATCATTGTAGTTAAATCATCAGTCTTAATGTGTATTAGCTATTTACAGAACACACACACGCAGATTTGTTTGGATGTAGAGCAGCAGAAAACTGAAAAAAAGTATCACAGTTTCCACAGAAATATGAAGCAGCACAACTGTTTTCAACATTGATAAGATTCATCATCATATCAGAATGATTTCTGAAGGATCATGTGACACTGAAGACTGGAGTAATGATGCTGAAAATTCAGCTTTGATCACAGGAATACATGCATTTTACTATATATTCACATAGAAAACAATATACATTTTATATTGTAATAATATTTCACAATATTACAGTTAGTATTTATGATCAAATAAATGCAGCCTTGGTGAGCAGAAGAGACTTCTTTCAAAAACATTACAAAATCACATTTTTGATTGGTATAGGTTAGGGTTTCAACAACTAATCGATAAAATCGATTATTATCGATAATGAAAATAATTGACAATGAATTTGATTATCGATGAGTCACGTCTGGGCGCTGTGCTTGGAAACCATCAGCCAGTAACATCGCTTTACAGTAGTAAATAACCCAGTTCTAAGGACAATTTTTTTAGTAATGTTTCGATTTTTATCCGATTAATTGATTAATAAAAATAAAAAAATCAACAGATTAATCGATTATCAAAATAATCGTTAGTTGCAGCCCTAGTATAGGTTATGTAAATGTTAGTGAGAATTTTACTGTAAAAATGTTAGAGGACTTTTGCTGTTGTTGAGAGTGTGTAAGTGTGTGTGTGTTTGTGTACAGGTTTGGCAATACTTGTGTGGGCCAAATGTCCTCACTTATATAGTGAAATATCATGACAACCCTGATGAGTGAGGACATACTATTACTAGTCCTGATTAGTTAAAAAGGCTTATAAAAAAAAAAAAAAATAATAATAATCTAGTGTTTTGCACGTTTCTGTAATGGGTAGGTCTTGGGGTTAAGCCATTAACCTGATATTAAATCAGTGGAAGTCTTTGCAATGTCCTCCTCAAATATAGTGAAAAAATTGTGTGTGTGTGCATGCGTGCTGCGCTAGACACAAAAGTCTAGAGATAATCCCTTTAATCTGCTCACTTGAGCAGACGGACACACACTGCTACACGCTGCACGCGGCTGCTTTCCAGTCCAAACACACACACACACACACTCTCTCTCTCTCTCTCTCTCTCTCTCTCTCTCATGCGCTCTTCCTCAGGCATGTGATTCCTCAGAGAAAGCATCTGTTGTGTCTGTTGTGTCCTGTGCGCAAAAGCTTTAACATCAAACAGCTCTGTTGCCACCAGGCTTTAATGACATTAGCCTTTGTGCATATGTTTGTGTGTGTATCTATGTGTGTGTGGTGCGTCTGTTTCCATGCGTGAGTCAAGAAGCCATACAAACCTCTAACTGTGTGTGTTTCTGATATGAACTCCTTGTTGTGCGTATATGTAAGTGTTTCCAGATCCGGCTGTGTGCATCTGATTTTGGGTGTGTGTGTGTGTGTGTGTGTGTGTGTGTGTGTCTCTGGGGGAACTCAAACAGGAAGCTCAGGCATTATAAAACCTTAGCTGTCCTGTCATTTCCAGTGGCTCATAACAGCATTACCATCTCTGATCATGTTAATCAATAGATTGTCAACCTGCAGTTTTCAGATACTGTTTGATACAAATATTTAAACTAATAGGAAAATACAAATATTATTAGTTTTCTAAGACAACGTTAATGTTGATTTTGTTGTCTGATTATCGTACAGTATGTATCAATGCATGAATGTGTCTGAGATGTGTGTGCGCGTCGCTGTAAACCCAAAAGGTTAGTTTATTCCAGTCTCTTATACTGTGTGTGTGTGTGTGTGTGTGTGTGTAAGGAAGAAGAGTATCCGGTCTTTGTATTGATCAACATATGAGCTCTTTGCCCTCATTACTACAAGTACAGGAAGCTGATACAACCATGGATGTTCAGTATGTGTGTGTGTGTGTGTGTGTGTGTGTGTCCATGTGCATTCATCATTTCTCTCTGGATCTTCTCACAGCTGTGTGTTACAGCACTCGAGTCCAACACACACTCATTTCCTCTTTCTCCCTTTCAGCTTTGGGAATCAGACCCGAAACTTCCGTCTCTTTTACGATGGGAAGCATTTTGTGGGGGAGAAACGCTTCGAGTCGATCCACGACCTGGTGACGGACGGTCTGATCACGCTGTACATCGAGACCAAAGCAGCCGAGTACATATCTAAGATGACCATCAACCCCATCTACGAGCACGTGGGCTACACCACCCTGAACCGCGAGCCGGCGCTGAAGAAAGCGCTGCCCGTCTGCAGAGACATTCCCGACGGGAAAGAGACACCCGGAGACGAGCTGGAGGAGAGGGTGAGATTGCAATTACCCAGCATGCCTCTGTGTGTTTGTCTGCTACAGACCACAGTCAGCTGTGATGAGATTTCATGAGTTTTGCCCACAGATGACCTCAAGTCTCAACCATATTTATGAATATGAATTCTGGGTGGAATACATGATCCCTCAGTGCCGCCCTGGTCTTGTGCACCACACTGCCTCCGCATCTAATTCTTAGTTTACTTGTATTTGTCCGAATGTTTAGGTTTGTTTTGTGTTTTTACCAGAGTTGGCTGTAAAGGTCATTCGCATCTGCAGTCCCTGGCCAGGAGGATGTTATGTAAAGTTACATAAAATAAAAAAAATACGACAATACAATTTACACACAAAAAAAGGACATTCTAGGTGGGTGCAATGATTAATCGCGATTAATCGCATCCAAAATAAAAGTTTGTGTTTACATAATGTATATGTGTGTGTACTGTGTGTAATTATTTTGTATATATAAATACACATATATGCATGTATGTATTTAATAAAAATTAAAATATTTATATTTATATGTAATATAAATTATATATATATACAGTATAAAAATGCAAATATTTTTCAAAAATATACATGCATGTGTGTGTATTTATATATACAAAATAATTATATACAGGACACACACATATACATTATGTAAAAACCAACTTTTATTTTGGATGCAATTAATCGCAATTAATCATTGCACAGCCCTAGTACATACCATATATCACATTATATATTCCATATAAAAGTCCAGATCAGTGAAAAAAGCATATCTTGTAGAAACATGTTGTGTTTGTGCTCTGCTCTTTTTGACTTGATTGTTTTTTTTTATACTAAACTTGAGCTATATTTTATTATGCTGAAGGACAGCATCAATACAGTATTTTACTATTAGTCCAACTATAGTCAAGATAATCTCCCTGTTTTATATAACATTCATCTACACTACATATGATTAATCAATAGTAGTTAACTACATTTAAGCTAATCTAAGTGGGCAATATTATATTTTAGATTTTATATATGCTCAAGGCCTATTTCAACTTTTACTGTTGAAAAGTTTGAGGGCCGGACGATTTTTTTTCTTGAAAGAAATTAAAACATTTATTTAGCAAGGATGCATTAAATTGATCATTCGAAAGTGACAGTAAGCACATTTATAATGTTACAAAAGATTTCTTTTTTTTAAAAATGCTGGGGTTTTTTCTATTCTTTAAAGAATCCCGAAAAAAGGATCACGGTTTCCACAAAAATATTAAGCAGCACAATCATCGTTTTTGCCATCACAGTAATAAATTATATTTTAAAATATATTAAAATAGAAAATAGTTCTTTTAAATTGTAATAATATTTCACAATATCACTGTTTTTACTGAATTTTTCATCAAATAAATGCAGCCTTTGTGAGCAGAAGAGACAATATTTATTAACTCTGATTATTTATTAACTCTTTCTCCACCAACGGTTTGAAAAAAGTTGCCAGCATTTTTGATAATTTTCACAAAATTTCATGGCCCCCAATATATCAAAAGAAACATCTCCTTTTAAACAACAACAAACGTTTTAACAACAAACAGTATAACAGTGAGAACACGAAAAGCCTGAAAGTTCTGTCAATGGCGGAGAAAGAGTTAAAAGTGAAAAGTTGCTGACTAAATAAACTAAACTAAATTAAATATCTGTTACACTGTATCAGTTATCTGTAAGTAGGGATGGGAATTGATAAGAATTTAACGATTCCGATTCCATTATCGATATTGCTTATCGATCCGATTCCTTATCGATTCTCTTATCGATTCTTATTGGGTGAGGGAATAAGTACAAATTTGTTTGTATTAACTCGCTTTAATATCTGATCAGAAGACACAGCACAGAGTATACACAAATTATGTGTAGCAACCTCAGAACAAACCTAAAAGTAGGTGAGCTACTTCTCAAAGTAAAGTCCAGGGACCTATAGCCTAGGGCAGTGTTTCTCAACCTGTGTGCCTTGAAAGATTATCAAGAAGAGTGCCTTAGGATTAGGAAATTGACAATTTTCACATTCATTGGTCCGGACAAAAAAACAAACAAACTGCCATTTATGTGCCATAAAAACTAAAAACACAGACTGAAAACAGTTTAGGAAGAGCTTGTGTCTTTTGGAATATTAACAGTGCTCATTTGGATTAGGCTATTGAGTTACTAAAACAATCTTTGTCAAATAATACACGGGTTTTCTTCACATTTTGAACGTTTTTGTTTCCATTTGTTTAATTTCAAGATTTGATGTGACTTATCCATTGTTGTTTTTACAGCTACAAAGCTGGGAGCACTAAATGATATTCAGTCACATTATACACGCTTTTAACGTTAAATAAAGCACAAAAATAGTACCTGATATTATCATTGCCACACTTTGAGATTGTTGTTCCAGCGCGACGTCGCAGTAAATTAGGATCCGTTTCAAATAGAATCGTCGCGTGTCGCGGCTGGTTAAACTTTGATTAACATGGAAAATGATACTTTTTATCGCGTGTAAAAAGTGTATCGCGTGTTTTATCGCGTGATACTTTTTATCGCGTCGCATGTAGTTAGGACGCGGTCAGAGCGCTTCTGCCTCGATGCCATGTTTGCTCATAGTGTTTGCTACGTTCTGAACCAAAACAACGCAGCACGTGTGTGATGTCGTGTCACATTTGAACGAGCGGAACCGATAAGCGGAATCGTTAAGCAGGCATGCTAACGGTTCCAAGGAATCGATTCACTGGGCACCGGTTCTGAAGAAGAACCGGTTCTCGGTTCCCATCCCTATCTGTAAGACACTTCTGGGTTAATTGGTGAATCTATTTTTTTAGTTTTGACAAGTTCTGATGAAAAATTAGCCATCTGAATAAATTTTGCCATAAAATAAATAAATAAAAACTAGGTTAATAGCATCACTTTTTTGTTGCTTGTCTGTGAATCTATGATCCTGAAATATTTCCTTTTTAGGAAAATAAAAGGAAACAAGCCTGTGATTCTGTATGCGACGCTGTTAGTTAATATGTAGAGAATATTTACCTTGTGTTACTTTTAATATTTGTAATCATCAACATCTTGAAGAGTGTTTGCTGTGTACTTGAAAGAACGGCTGTCATGGTGACGAGACAAGTCCTTCTGTCCACATAACGACAGAATGGCCAAAAGCAAAGTGAAGTAATAAAAATAAATCTGTACTTAAAGGATAGTTTGGGCTACTTTTCCGAAATGCCAGACTCTCAGCAGGTGTGTGTGTGAATTGTCCTGCTGTACAGATGTGATTGATGTTGAGTTAATGAGCAGCTGACAGATGCACACAGTCAATTTATCTCCACATTAATTCATGCATGTAATCAGATAATCAGTGCTGATTTAAACGTGCAGTAATTACTCCTCGCTGAGGCTCAATCTGTTCACAAACAATGGCTGGAAAAGGCTCATAAATATTATGATGACTGTATTTGTATATGAATCTGAAATGTGATGTTCTGTTGATCTCAGGTCTGTGTGGGACAGATATGCCTTGTTTTCTGCGCAGTGTGTTTTGTGGCTCTGTCTGTTCAGTGTAAGGAAAGAGACACATATCTTCAGCAGATCTAGTATCAGTGGTGTGTTACAGTGACACACACTGAGATCCTCTTGTGGTCAAAGCAAACACTGTCTTTGGTAATACGTCAGCTCAGTTCATCTGTTTGGATCTTTACTGAATCCTATTTTTACCCACAAGTCTTGTTGTTCATAACAGAATAATGATAAGCTGAAACCGTTATCAAAGTATCTCCATATCAGCTGATGGCCTGGTTCCTCATGGTGGCCTGTGGCAGTTCAGGCAAGAGAGACGCTGTGTCTTGGTTGCTTGAGGACATTAAGAGTGTGTTTCATGGACACTTATGTAAGATGGGGTTATTCTGTTGGATGCACTTTCATACTAAGCAATTTTTCTATCCTTTGCTGTCTTTGCAAGTCTCGTCTGTTATCGGTTTTAGAGGTTTAGGCTGAATTTTAACCGCTGTGTTTTGAAGCAGTCATTCCATACATGTTTTATCCCTCTTTTCCATCTGACTCTTCATCACAAAGCAAGCCGAAGTTTTTACGCCAATGTACCAGTGCCAATGTGTGACAAATTTAATCATCGGCGTAGTGCACACATACACACACAAGCTGACAGGTTTTTCTAACTGCACGCAGTGTGCGCTCAGCTCGTATATACGCATTGAACTTTTTTTGCAGTAGTTTGGTGGCGACACTTGCCCCAGTTGTTATTCCACAAATGAAAGAGATGAGGCAGAACAACAACAACAAACTACTGAAGACACAACAACGAGACGGCCATGTTGACTAGTGCTTATGTGAAGGGGTTGAAAGATGCATGCAACTGTAGTTTAAACGAGTACAAGTACACTGTAGAAGATTACGGTAAAAGACTGTTACTTGGTTAAAAGAAAGTTTCCGAACTATATACGATGAATAACAGTACATTTAATTTTACCGTAAAATACAGTTAAATATATAGTTTTTGGAAGTGAAAAAGAATAAGTCATTGTGTAATTTACAGTGAAAAAACGAAAATTGACATTCCCAGAATTCTCTGCGTGACACTTCACATTTGATGTAGTTTTGTAGTTTTTCTTAGTTTTTTTTCTACTCAGTTATGTACATTAGAATTTGATGTTACATCTAATGTTGTTAAATTAATATTTATAAAAAAAATTTATATAAATAACATTAATATATAATTATATAAATATTATATAAATATTCATTATATGAATAACATTTCATGTATGTTACCTTGATGGTGTTTAGTGTTTGTGTTAATGACAATATGCACCTTATATATTATATTGTCCTTCTTAGCTTGTGGAAAAGCAGCTTGTGATGAGCTTTGATTCACCACTGTGTTTGTCAGTGTATGACAAAGGTTCAAAACGTGTCGCGTAACCCATGTTCTCTGAATAGGGAACGAGACGCTGCGTAACGATGGCGCAATGGGAACGCCCTCAGGGCGGCGCCAATTGTCTGAACCCGTATCATGTCAATTCATTGGCCAGTTCATGCAGAAAGAACCCGGGAACCAGGGGCCGCATCTAATTCCAAGTTATAAAACCTAATAAAAGTGTGTGGAGAGGACCAACCTGCCGCCACACAAATATCCTCTAAAGGAACTCGATACTCCTAGTAGAGTGAGCTTTAACGCCCAGAGGTGAAGGAAGCTTCCGCACCTCATAAGCCAGGGAAATTGCGTCTCTCACCCAGTGAGAGATCCTGTGCTTAGAGGCGGCGAGCCCCAAAGCATACAAACAACTGAGACGACTTGCGCCACTGGCCAGAGCGGTCCACGTATGCCTTTAAAGCCCGAACAGGGCAAAGCAAATTAGTACAACTGAGCTAGACCAAAAGGAAGGACCCGATATTAGTATTTCAATAGGTTGTTAAATTAACATTATATCAGTTAATGAAATACAGTATTATACTATAAATTTAACTTAAATAGGGCTGCAACTAACGATTATTTTGATAATCGATTAATCGGACGATTATTTTTTCGATTAATCGATGAATCGGATAAAAAGTTTTTTAAAAAATTACATTTGTTTTTTTTGTTTGTTATAACTAAATAAAACCCTAAATCAGGGTATTTATGTGTAAAAGTGTACTTTAAAAAGTGCAAAAGCCACACATTGAGTTTTACTAATATAATCTTTAATTTTGACATAGTGGCAACACTTATATATCAGTAGTTAAAGCCATTCTGCTGTTGGTGGTGTTTATAGCACTCTTAATTTTTTGGAATGCCTCCTGGTACTTCCTCTCCATTAATTTTGTGAAATATATAATTAATTTAAATTTTATTTAAAATTAAATGAATTATAAGGATACATTGATAAATTAAATATAGACTAATAAATAAAGACTGAAAACAAGCATGTGAACGTAGTAGAGCCGCAGTAGATCGCGTTTGAAAAACAATTAAAACTTAATAGTAGACAAATGCTATAAAAAGACGGTGGAATGGAGGTATGCAGCAAGCTAACAGGCTTGATTAAAAGGACAGGAAAAATTATGCATTAGTGCACAAGCATTCGCTGAAAACCACTGACTACAGTGACTTAAAAACAATCTTTTACTGCTGCTGTTATTAACTGCCTTTATATTTAGTGCTTCACTTTGTAAACACCATTTAATTTAACCTATTTCTGCGGTAGCGCTATTTTAATCCATCACTTATGTTGCGAGCGAACTGATTGCGCAACCTGACGCTCGAGATAAAAAAAAAAAAAAACTAGTTGACTGTCCCGAAGTTAGTAAACAAAGCTGTTTACACGGTAGCACTGAATTAAACTAGACTATACCATTTTCACATCTTCATATAATGAGGATATACAGTTCTTGCTTAGCGTGCTGATGTTTCACCTTCATCCGTGACCCCAACGTGTTCGTGCATCACTGTGGTACTTCCATGCCACACAAGCTCAGCTTTGCATAACTTGCTGGTTACAATCTTATTTGCTGCATTTAATGTAAAATGCTTGAGCAGACCAACTAATCGACAATGACATTCGTTGACAACGATTTTCATAATCGATTATTATTGATTTTATCGATTAGTTGTTGCAGCCCTAAACTTAAATCTGTAAAACCTAAAATGTTGCTACCATTTTTTTTATGGTAAATTTCTGGCAACAACACCTGGCAGTTTTTTGATATGTTAAATAATGTTAAATAAGTTAGTAATGATAACACGAGTGAAGAATGTAATTTGTTTCCGCCAAATGGCTCTCTTTTTACTTAAGATTCTACCATTGTGATTTGTACAGAGGATCTATAGATTTTCACTAAACAAGACTGTGAGTGAGAGAAAGATCGATTACCTGCGTCAGTCCTTCTTCAGGTTAAGTCATATATTCTTGAAATTAAAAAGAATTTCGCCATGTCCGAAGAGGAAAGCTATATCTTTTTAGTATCATTTCAATGTTTAAGGATATTTCCCATGAATGGCGTCAGCGCTGGTCAATGCATTGAATCAGTGCCATTGGTCTCTATAAAGTGAAGCGTTAGCTTCAGCGTTACACTGGCGATGCATTGCTAGTCGGTTGAGCCTTGTAAAGTGTCACTCAAAGTTAAAATGATGTCAACACTGTTTAATTCATGAATAAATCAGTGTTTTTGAACATACAAGTTGAATGAACTGTCCTCTCATTGGTCAGAGGACACCGGTTTTTGTTCCTCATTGTGGCTTTATCTGTAGTAGCCATTACACACACTTATATGGTGGCTACATTCAGCTACATATATAATATTTACCAGTTAGAATGGGAATCAAGACATTCTTGTATTGCACCTGTTTCGGTGAAGAGCAGTTAGACAACATTAGAGACACACACTCTTTGGTTTTCAGCTGCGATAATGTGCTCACCCACAGAATCAGACACTGCTGTTTTTATATAACATTATGACACAGCCTGGGTCGCTGCTCGGTTGGGTCGGATTGCTTTCCCAGCACAAGCAAACCAATCCAGAATTTGTTTTCAAGCGGGCTGATTCCTCCCCGGTCAGGTGATCTCAGACCTTTTTTTTTTTCTTTTTTTTTTGCGGATCCGAGAGTGATTGCCCTGTTAATGTATGCTTAAACAAACCAAACTAAGAGGGAAAATGCTAGATTCTGAAACAAATGCTCTAAATGAGCCAGGTGTGAAAAAGCCCTTGTTCTTTTGACATTGTGAAGTCCAATTTGTTGTGCAGTTTAGCTTCATTAAATGCAAAAGATGAAAATGGGAAATGTCTACTTTAATAAACCTTGATGCTCTGAGTTCTTGTTACATGTTTACTCAGCCAGGGCAGACAAAGCCATTGCAGTCCATTCTGATTGGCTGAGAATATTTGGATTAACCAATCAGCTGCTTTGTTTTTGTTTGGCAGTGGAACCATCACAGATTGGCTGAGAATATTTGGATTAACCAATCAGCTGCTTTGTTTTTGTTTGGCAGTGGAAAGGTCACAGTGAAGAGAGAGAGACACTGCCTCTGTTTAACGGATAATAAGACGAGGCAGAGCACTGGTGAGGAATCTCTGCTGAGAGCTGATTGGTTTATTTGACGGTTACTTGCGGTTGTGTACCTTGGCAGTCATTCTCTATTCTCTATTAGGCCTGTTAAAAGATTATCACATGGTTAAAAAAAGAAACAACACACCTCTGTGACCCAGTTCATCAACTTTGGCCTCAAAAGGTACAGTAGTGGTTAAAATTCATGTCCACAGGGGGTATTTGTTTTTTATGGCCCTACAAGCTCGATTAAACCATCAAATAGTGAAAAAATAATTTAGATTTTTTTAAATATTTAAAATATGAAGGGGAAAAAAACACTAACCTTGGTTCAGATATTTATCTGACAAAATGATTTGGAAAACTACAGCAGGTTTTATTTTACTATGCAAAAAAAAAAAAAAAAAAAAGCATAGTAAAACAAAAAGCTCACAGGAAAAAAGCATACGCTGACAACAACATAATCAGTTTAATAATATTTCATTGGTTCACTCTTTTTTTTTTTTTTTTGCATGTGTTCATAATTTCTTTGTATGAGAGCCTGACCAAAAATGTTCCATGTTTCATTGCGGTATCACAGATAAAAAATAGACTCCAAGGCAAGATCTTTAACACATTTATTAATACTATTTGAATAAAGGGTGAAGATGTACATTTTTCAAGGTTGGACATCATGAATCACCACTACTGTATATGGACACTTAAGTTAAATTTAATAATACTGCTTTAGATGCACAAACTGGCATCTGTGTTGATTACAAAAAAAATGTTTTATTTTTTTTATAAAAAAAAAAAAAAAAAAAATCTTTAAGGCACAGCATGTAAGTTTCACCCTAGAGATCGCTTATTCAAAACAATAACAAAGACGTACTGTCGCCTAATGATGGAACGAGACACGGGCCGTGTCATTGCTTAAAATGGCAGATCTCTCTGGATTTAAAACCTTGTCGGAAACATTTAGGATATTAGGGCTGTGCAACGATTAATAAAATATTGTGTTTACATAATATATGTGTGTGTACTGTGTATGATTATTTTGTATATAAAAATACACACAAATGCATGAATATATTTAAGGAAAATGTGTTGTTTATATATAAAATATTCATATTTATATATAATATAAATATACAGTATATACATGCAAATATTTCTCAAATATATACATGCATGTGTGCGTATTTATATATACAAAATAATTATACACAGTACACACACATATATTATGTAAACACAAACTTTTATTCTGGATGCGATTAATCGTTGCACAGCCCTAATATAAGTACACAAGTCAACAAAATATATAACATTGTTCTAGTGGTTTTTTAATATTTTAGTGTAAAAATCTTACATATTGTACCTTTAATGTCTTTATATCATCTGGTGTTTTGTTTTTTTTATGTATGAAGACAGTTCTAGATTAGATTTTTTATTTTTTTTTTTCAGGGATCTACTAACTAGATGTATGACGTGTAATAGTGCATAAAATTACTTGGTGGTCTGAGATTCTGTGCGCATAATGAGGTGTGTGTGTTTTCTGGTGTAACTGCTGCATGGAGAGCCACAGGGCTCATTACATCAAACAAAACCAGTCTGACATTAGTGGAACACACTGGACAGGACAGATTTAACTCTGTGTATGTCAGTGGAAAATCCCCACTGTGATAGAAAATCGTCACTGGTGAAATGTTAATATTGTGTTCGTCACATCTTACACGTCACACGTGTAAATTCCCTCTAGCCGTGTGAATAACACCAGCCCTTCATAACATTTATCATACACTTCTGTTTGATTTATTATTCCTTACTCCTCTTCAGCCTCATTGCGCACAGCAGTAAATATTACTGTAATTTTCCATTGTGCGTTTATGACTCATGAATGAGGCTCTAGATGTAAAAGTGTTTGTTTAGATATCCTCTCGATCACAGATGAACAGTCCGCGTCGTTGAAGAGGACTCTGATGTAGGAGGTGCGTATGTCTTCAGTCGGATGAATCACTTCAGAAGGCGAACAGGTCGACTGAATCAGGGAATAAAGGTGTTTTAGGAGCTCTGCGGTTTCCAGAAATCACTGCGGATGTTCAGCAGTCTGGAACAGCAGTGCTCATTCAGGCAGCAAACATGCGCACGACACACTCGACACAGTCTTCCCTATAGCTGGAACCTCAGGAGT
The DNA here is from genome assembly GCF_963993115.1 of Abramis brama. NCBI lineage: Eukaryota > Metazoa > Chordata > Actinopteri > Cypriniformes > Leuciscidae > Abramis > Abramis brama. The sequence goes on from NC_139970.1 coordinate 11,037,695, forward strand.
AAAAATAGCATGTGATAGTGATTCAGCCAGAGTCATTCATCTGTTGTTGTTTTAGTTTTTTGGCCTTTTTGAGACTATTAGCTGCCAGTAACTGTGTCGAAATCTTCCCAAAGTCTCACAATCTACTGGTGACCTACAAGTGAACAATGTGTAGAATTATATCTCACATTTCTGCTTTTTTTGGGGCACATTTTTATTTAAATATTTTGACTTTTAAACTGTGTGAATTTAACTTAAAAGTGTGAGATTTTTAAATCATAATTCACAAAATACTGACTCAAAATTCATTGAGAAGTATTGGAAAACAGGAAATGTTGATTGTTCTGGAAGCCTGTTTTCACCATGGAATATGTTTTAGTCCCCGTTTACTCCTGTATTTAATGTCGTCCACTTGTGATCCGATCGGCCAAAACGCATCTTAATACCAGCTGTAAACAGGGCCTTAGTTACATTAAAAAAATACGTTTTTGCCCCAATTACTAAACAATGTTATTAAATAAAACCTGCTGAAGCAAGAAAAGCAGTGTTGATCGGATTTCATTCATTCCTTAAATGGCATTTACAGGTTTCACAGTAATTGCTATAGTAATTGTCATTGGCCTACATTAGCAGCTGAATATCTGATCTGATCTGATGGTTGAAACTAAAGCTTCACACCTATTTAGCACATCCGTAAACTCATCAGGGCATCTATACACATCTATACACTGGCTAGATCTGCTTTGTGTTTATACACTGATAGGCTTTAATATCGCCACAGATCTGTTTCCAAATTAGTGGGTTGGGAAGAACAACTTTAGACCCTCGTGACTATTTCAAGTTTTTTAGGTTTTAAAGATTGGACTGAATTTAGTCCCAGTGACAGGCTGAAAACTCACGGATATTTTATAGATATACCAGAAACAACTGTTGTGATATATTGAGGAATGGGTTAAAACACTTGACTATAGTCTCTAGTGTAAGTGTGTGTGTCTGTCCTTGCTCTCCTGTCATGCGGGGGAGACGGGAATGTAGTTGAGTTGCGTAACACAATCGATGAGCAGAACACTGTGTGTCAGCCAGAGGAAGTGAACGAGAAAGTTATTTTAGAGAGAGAGAGAGATGGAGATAAAGAAGCAGGACTTGAACAACAACAGCGTTTTAAAGGAACGCTTCCCTGCAAAGGCTAAACACATTATGACAACACTGGAACTGAGGAAAATCACTGGAATGGGTTTGTTTAAATTTAGGGGTTTTTTTCTGAATATCATTTTCATGTCACATGATGATTATGGAGTGGCATAATGTGGATTACCACACAAATGTAGTTCCACTTGTCCTCCTTTAAAATGAGCAAAGATCTGAAATCTGAGGCCAATTTGTACAGTAAATATTAAAACACTCACTTTCTCAATAGTATAGCTGCAAAACATAAACGATATGCATATTAAAATGTTTTTAGTGTGAAAAAAAAAATGCTTACTAACATTTTCTGTGTAGTTATATCCAATTTTGTTGCCATGAAAACACAAACCATTAACCAACTCTAAAAACAATTATTCAAACAGCTTTACATCTCAAATAATACATATTTAATAGCTTTAATAGAATTATTAATGTACGTTCACACGGAATAACTCTAAATAGTTGAGCTACCTTTCTTTTCCCCCAATATTACACACGTTTTTTGCATTTGGTAATGTGTTTTTGTAATAAGTTTAAGTTTGATTGCATCTTTGTTTCACGTGTCCTTTTTATGTATGCACTTTACGATGATACCATTCACACTTCTGCTTTTAAAACCTCAAAAAACTGTCTCTATTCACTCTATTCTTCCTTTAGAAATGCCTCCCTGTGCCTAAATTTTGCAAAAAGAAAGTGATAAGTGATGAGTCAGTTCTCTTTTTGTAGTTCTCAACATTATGCCACAAATGCTGGTGACTGAGTGTAACTTGTATTGAAACCAAAATCTTCTTCTAATACCTTGTTTGTTCAGAGATTATGAGTAATAGTATGATGTAATATGAACCGTCTCCGACATGTATAGTTAAATTGTTGGATCTCTAGTTTTTTGCATGCGAGAGCATTGAGAGGACGGTGATGTGCGTGGTAAACCTTGCCTCCCAGTTCCGGTGTGTGTGATCCTTCATCATATATGGTGCTTTGAGCGTTTTATCGCCTGCGCTGTTGATTATGCATCACTCCGTCCTTATATAACGTTATATAACATAACCACCCACATCACTGCAGTGCAGAGAAGAGACTTTCTCAAACTTAACTGTGTATTTCAGGGCACTGAATGATGGAATCAAGCTATTTCAATGATTGTAAGCTGGTGAAATCATGATGTTGATGTCACTGACTTCATCTGCATGTGAGTGTATGAGAGAGTGAAGAAGATAGAGGGATGAAGGGGAAATGAGGTTATCTGACGGTTATTATGCAAACTCAACAGCGCATTTAACATTTTACATAACCAGAACATTTTCATTCCAGTTTTTTTTTTTTGCGTGGTTTGCTAAAATGAGGCTTGTGTTTATAAGAAGTGGGTGATATGAAAGGAGACATTTCATGGCGAAGCAAATTTTCCAGCTCTTTTGAGATTAAAGAGTTCATTGTGCTATAAATCACTCTAAATTTCAGAACTTAAAACGTCCTGTCCAATCCTGTAAGAGCATTTATTGATGGAGTAAAAGAGTAAAATGTGTTGTCTGACCGTGTGTAGCACCTTCTGCTCTGCAGATACGTTTAACAATATCTCTGATCATTTTAGTCTGATATTAACAGTTTAAGCGTCGATTTCAGCTGTGATTTTTACTATGAATAGGTGTGTGGGTAGAATAGTAAAATTAACGTATATACTTTTCAATTTATGAAAAATTTAAAAATATCGTCAGAGCTTGTACATCCAATCAAACTCAAACTCAGTTTTTTTTTTTTTTGTAATTTGGTAGAAGCGTCTAAAATGAATCACATGCCAACATGGACCGGTATAGCCGGTTTCGTGCCTATACAGTTCATGGTAATTTTACTACATTTCAAAGTTTCATTTTCAAAACATTTTTGTTACAATAAAGTAATTTAGTATTGTGTTGGGTCATCAGTTGATGTCAATGGGTCCTGAAACAAAACAACTAATGATTTAGATTGCTTTACAACTAGGGCAATAAGTCATTTTACTGAATAATTGATGTAAGTGCTTTAGAGAAGAGGTGTGCTGGAAATCACTGCTTTTAAATCCTCGGTAATGTCTTGCCCCAAGTGTGATACTGTAAATGTGATTTTTGATTTTTAGTGTTCTACAAACTCAGGGATGAGTCACAATTATTTGTCATGAAATCAGCATGTCCAGATGTTGATAGAGCTGTATTTAAAGGTAGGGTAGGCAATTTGTTTTATAAAGACTTTTTGTCATACTGGATGAAACTCTCTTCACATCCTTATAGCAATCAATAATAGAAGTGGTCTAAATATTAAAACATGTACATATATCTTCTGTGTACATCTCTGGATCAGAAAAATATTCATCCAAGCGATGTCCTACCTGACTGCCAACATAGGTATTTTCCTCCACGTCGTAGACAGACGTCAGTCACCGAGCGCCGCCTTTAACAGTTCATCCTGAACCAAAACATCGAGCTTATGCTGCGTTCACGCCATGTCATAACCATTTTTACAAGATGGAAACCCGTGAAATTCTGCCCTGAGCGGTTCATGTCCTCAGATTCTGGTGGTACAACTAGAGCTCTTCAAGTTGTTTGCGTTCATTATTATTGTAATGTTATGTGCTTTAAGACACGAGGTAATAATCTGCTGTGATCATTCATGTGTTTTGAAGGAGGCGTGGCTTTAGAGACGCTCTGAAGGGAGGGTGGGATCTCATGCTTTTAAAGCTAGCTCGCTATTACTAGGGCTGGGGTAAACGATTATTTATTAAACGATTAGTCGGGCGATTATTTTATCGATTAGTCGACTAATCTAACGACTAATTTGAATTAATTATCCTGTCTGTTATTCGCATATCTCTCGAACCGTTACTCCGATGGATTTCAAACTCGACAGCTGTCTGGGCACGAGTAAGTGCAGTGCCAAGTTTGACGTTGTTTGGATGAGAAATGCAAAAGATATTGTTAAATATATCAGTAAAAGAAGCACTTAGAAGGTTGTGGTTTAAAAAAATAAACATTCTGACAAACACACTGTCAGCTACAATGTTTACTTCTGAATAATATAGTATAAACGTGATAAATCCATTTTGATTAATTTGAGTAAAAAATTGATTTTCTTTACCAAGAAAGTGGCAAGATTAAAACCACTATTTTCTGTTTCAAACTTTCACATAGCATCTTTAGGTTATAATAACATAAATAATTAAAATCCAGATTTTGATTTTCAAAGATTTATTATAAAAACAGATTATTTTTTTCCCAAAAATGCAATAAATTCATGACACGTTTTTTTTTTTAAATGCAATTAATCCATTGAATCAATATAAAAGTTATTTTTCATATTGAAACTGTTGAAAATACACAACAAAGTAAGTTGATCCACATGACAGCCTCTGAACTCGGTCAATACTAATCTTATATTTAGCACGTACTGGACTAAACATAGGCTACATTCAATCAGCCATCGCTAAGAAATACCTTCTGAAATTTTTTGACGGCGATCAGCTGTAAAATGGCTTGGTCCTGCTCGGTTTTCGTTGACTGAGTACAAGAATTTTTTTAAAAGATCCCCTGGGGTTCACGTGTCAGCATTCGACAGAAGTTTGACGCAGTGTGAGAACAAGCAACAGTCGGCATTTCTCTTCCTCCCGCGTGCCTCATCTTGTTAATCTCCTCACGTAAATGATTAGATTTCGATGGCTTACGTTTCTTCCCTACGGCAGAATCCACCACAGGTCCATCAATGCCGTCAAATGTATTCATTTTTTTGTTTGTTTGTTGATCAAAAAGTGCAAAGTAGATAAGGAAAACTAGGATGCCGGGTGTATTCAAAGCGCCACCGTTACTGTTTACAATGCGTGGAATGGTGCGCTGTGATTGGTTGAGCGGATTTATCACATTCTGCAGAGAAAGGAGACAGGCGTTTGTCGCGGTTTGGAAAGAAAGGGAGAAAACATGACAGAATAACACGGCGGGCGGTGTGTGTGTGGCGAGCTGTACCTCCGGGAATGGTACAAAAAAAAATAAATAAATAAATAAATAAATAAATAAAGAAGCGTCGACGCAAAAAATATGACGTCGACGTAATTTTGACGTCGACGCGTCGACGTCATCGACGCACCGCTACAGCACTAGCTATTACTAGCATCTCCGAAATTGCCTACCCTACCTTTAACCGGAAATATTGCTTTAAAATTTTGTTGGAAAGTAATCTTTGAGTTTAAAAGTGTAATTGAATCTTCACCATTAATGGCATCAAACAGGACTGCAAATATAAATAAATAAATAAACAGGTTTGTTTACCGAACTCTCCCACCATCTACCATTGGTTGGTCGAATTGACTCACAACCCATTGGTTGTCAAAACCAATTTAAAGCCTCTGATAAGCTGAGCAATGTGGAATTACGTGAGAAGTATTTTAAAGGGGTCCTATTATGCTCATTTACAGGCTCATATTTTTGTTTATGGGGTCTACTAGAATACCTTTACATCATTTAATGTAAAAAAAAACCTCTTTTTTTTTCTCATAATTTGCATTGTTGCAGCACCTGATTTCACCCTCTGTCTGAACGCTCGGTTTTAGTTTCGGTTTCTTTAAAGATCGCCTTCCAAAAGGCGCAGTCAGCTCTGATTGGTCAGTCGGCTCCAGCCGGTTGTGATTGGTCCACCGCTTAGAGCGTGTGTCAGAAATGTAACGCCCCTTACCATAACCGGTGAGGACCAGCTCTAGAAACTTCCTGAATATGCCGTATCGGTCAAGAAGAACAAGCTGATCGACCCGAAACACCTTTTTAAGCACAACTTGTGCACGATGTTTCACTGTGGTAATTATTTATTTTATATCTCTCTTACATTTCAGATGTGACGTTAGAACTGTGTCAGTTATAACATTTACATTTATTCATTTAGCAGACGCTTTTATCCAAAGCGACTTACAAACGAGAACGATAGAAGCAGTTAAACTAACAATAGGACAACAATATGCAAGTGCTATGACCCTTCCCAGTTCAATCTAACGTAGTACGTGTACTTTTTTATTTTTTATAAAGATAATCCATATAGAATAGAAGATAAAGTGTTAGTATTAATGGATCAAGTGTTGGCGAAAAACATCCGACCTGCATCAAACTGCAACGTTACGAAATAAGTTGTTTGGAAAGTACATTTACATTTATGCATTTAACAGACGCTTGTATCCAAAGCGACTTACATTGCATTTTAAGGTACACATTTACATTCTTATCAGTTCTTGCTTTCCCTGGGAATCGAACCCATGACTCTCTCTCTCTCTCTCTCTCTCTGGCTGAGATAATGGCAGACCCATCAGGTGTTGTGTGTCAGACTGAATGAGGGATCGCACAGACGGATGGATTTTCATGGATGTGTGGTTTTGGGAGAAGAAAGGAAATGGCCTTGAATTAGCCATTCTTCGCCTCCGCCCATTTATGACTGCCGTTTTGCTCCAGACACATTTGAGAAAGCAGAAAAATCAATCTTGTCAATTAGAGACTGGACAGAAAGCCCAGTTCCTGCCAGACACGCTGTGTCCATACGGTCCTCGAAGCGGCGTGTGAGTGTGAAATGACCCGGGATGCCATGTGAACACACACCTGGTGCAGGTAACAGTCGTGTGTGTGAAGGTCCTTCAGGTCTGCGGAGAGATGGGACACTCTGACGCTGAGCGTTTCATCTTTGCTCCAGCGGTTTCATATTCTCTGCCTGCGTTTGGCTTATTGATCTGGAAGCCAGAGGCGGGAGGTCTCTCTACGTTTGGGCACTTTACTCTCTGTGCTGGGGAGAATCCACTCCTCTATTGATCAAAGAGAAGTGTGTGTGTGTGTGTGTGTCTGGATCCAACATACTGCTTTGAGAAGAGAATCCAGCTGAGATGAGAGAGGAAGATTGAGGAAGAGTGTATTCGATAAAATTAAAATTCAGTTCAAACTACAGATTAAAGAGTTCAGATTTGAAGATCTTCACACATGCACCATGGTTAATAAATAGAAAAAAAAAAAGATTTCTAAATCTATTTTACTAAAACGGCAGGAGTGGTGCTTGCCCATGCAAACTATAATTAAACACAACATTACTGTATTTTGAATCAAATAAATGCAGTCTTTGTGAACATAAGAGACTCACTTTCAAAGACAAAGACCGACCCCAAACTTTTGAACTGTAATGTATATGATATAATTTAATTTAATTAGCTTTTTTTACACAAGATTTCCTTAAAATGAACCTCAGAGACGCAGTTGTTGACCGATGCCTCTCAAAACATCAGGCAATTATCAGCCAATGAATCATCCTGGCCGATATTTCGGTGTGTCACTAATATACAGAATAATAATAGCACATAAACAGAGACTGTTCAGACACGATCTCTGGCTGATCTTTTTGGGATCGTTTGTCTGAGGCTGTCATTGTGATTTATGAAGGCAGATTGGAGATTCGCATGTGTTGTGTGTGATTGAGAGGAAAGACTCGTGCTCGTTTGTAAAGCAGGACGTGGATTTAATTACACACAGTACACCTGATGTATCCCAGTGTCCAATAAGGAAATTCACTCCAAGAATTGGGTTTAAATGTTTTTTTGGTGTTTTATTAATGTTTTATGACAAATCCATTTCATTGAACGGTAAATATTGATTTGAAATCACTGGCATGATACAAGAGATATGAAACTAGCACGTCTAAGATGTAGTTTGGACATCGGTTGGTCAGTTCAGCATCACTATAGGAAAAAACACATTTGATCACAGAATTGACCAATCACAGTCAAGTGTTCCAGAGGGCCAATGGTAATCATCGAATGGCAAAGGCTGTGATGTGATGTTTGCAGCGTCTCAGAGCGGCTCGGTTCACCTTCACACAAACGCCATCACTGCATCAACAACACACGTTTCAGGAGTCACTTAGAAAGTGCATTTAACATCTTCCGGTCCAAAAAAAGGGAAACTTTAAGGGCTCCCTGCATTTTTCCATCAAAATGAAAGTTTGATTGTTTAACGTTTTAAAATTAAGTCATATTTCTTATATCATATTATAATTATTATGGTTAATGGTTGATCATTTGAAAATGTATAATATACATCTATAAATATTAGTAATGCAATTTTACACTTATAACAATATTTTTTTCTGAAATAATCTTTTTTTGGGGGGGGTTTACAGTGAAATATTTTAATAGTATCTTCATTTAGTATAATAATCATTCTTATTATTATTTGATATTGATGTACAGCCACAACATTTTGCAGCTGTACAAACAAGCACAGCAAACCTGGATTTTTTGTATCGCAGTTGGATTTTTTGTTTGTTGCCCAAATCGTGCATCCCTAGGACATAGTGTGGGTTGTGTTTATGGTACATCCGTGTGCTTTTATCAGAGGAGAATGAGCTCAGAGCTCATCCATGACTCATTCACCTCTCATTACAGTCCTATCTCTCTCTCTCTCTCTCTCTCTCTCTCTCTCTCTCTCTCTCTCTCTCTCTCTCTCTCTATCTCTATCTCTCTCTCGCTCTCTCTCAGCCCACTCATGCAGTGATTGGGGGGTTGGTTGCTGTAAGGTGGGGTGAGCTCACTGATAAAGCTCTGCTGGGATTGGCTGATTTGAGCTGTGTAATTCAGTGTGACTGTGTTTGGGTCCTCCCTCTCTCGCCCCCTCTCTCTCTCTTTGAGGCAGCGCTCCAGTGAGGATATCTTCAGCTCGCAGGCAGGACAGGATTAACTCAACAACTCATCTCATCTGCATATAGATGCCCAGGGAGAAGCACACACACACACACACACACACACACACTCAGGGCTTCATACATCCGTTGAAGAAACTCTATTTGGACTAATTGGATGGTCATATTGGTGATTGAATAGATTTTTCCGGCATCAGATCTCTGGCAGAAGATGTAGCAGAGTCTGTTAGAAGACCTCGGAGTTGTGCAGAGTTTATTCGGTCGGTGTGTTTGGCGTGAGGTGGAGTGTGAGATGCCGTCCCGCGAGTCCTATGTTGTCCGTAAGCAGGAGAAGTCGCTGGTGCACAAGGCCAAGGCGGAGGGGAAGGAGCAGGGCATGGTGGCGGCGGCTCTGGGGATGAAGATGAGTCCTCAGAAACCTCCCGCCACGCTCTGGCAACCTCTCAAACTGTTCGCTTATTCGCAGCTCACGTCGCTGGTCCGGCGAGCCACGCTGAAGGAGAGTGAACGCGCGCCCAAGTACGAGAAAGTCCACAACTTCAAGGTAAGGCCTGCTTTCATTGGATCATTTTACTAGAGATGATGTTGGCATGAAGACGTTATTAGAAAGGGGTTTTTGACAGATTTTTTTTTAGGGGGGAAAACGGAATTTAAAGTTTATTTTTGTTACTTGATTGGATTTTCTTCTTGTTGTTTTATGTATAAAGCTCACTTCTTTGAGTTTGATTTGTGCTTAAAACAAGAACAAAAACTATTTGCTAATGGGATGAGAAACAAAATTAACGTGGAAATGTTTTTTGGTGTATCACCAATAAAAATAATATTATTATATGTTGTGTATCAACATTGTTTTGTATTCCATCAAAATGGTCCGTTCTTTTCTGTGATTCATTGAAATGTTTTGTAAATGTTATGTTGTTGTGACATTATAAAAGAAAAGAAAAAAAGGAATACCACACATTTTTGTCAAAATCATTTTTTAAGTTTATTTTTGTTTCTTGTTTTATGCATAAAGCTCACTTGAATTAAATGGGATAAGAAAATAAACTAATATGTTTGTTAAATAATATTGGTAATATTATCATTTGTGGTGCATCAACATTGTTGTGCGTTCTTTCAAAATGGTCTAAATTGTTCTGATTAATTGAAATGTTTTGTACATTTTAAGTCTATAAAAGTCTTTAAAAAGTAATACCACAACATTTTAAAGAATTTGAAGTTTATTTTTGTACTTTTTTTCTTGTTTCATACATAAAGCTAGCTTAATTTAGTTTAATTTGTGCCTAAAACAAGAACAAAAGCTATTTGCTAGCTTGTTGTTAAATAATGTTGATAATATTATTATTTGTGGTGTATCAACATTTTTTTTTTTTGCATTCTTTCAAAATGGTCTCGATTCGGTCTCAATTGGACCATGATTCATTTAAATGTTTTGGCAATCTTATGTCATTTTTTAAGCAAATGTGTCGTAGGATGCTATGCAAATGTGATTTAAACGCGTCCCGAGGGGAGTGCTGTTGCCGTGGCAGCGGTGCAGGTTTCAGGAGACGTTGGAGGAGTTAACCGTGAATCTGTTTAAGGCCAGAGGTTCGGAAAAACAAATGGAATAAATGCATCTTCTGTTTGTGTTGGAGAGGAAGGGAGCGCGGGGGTGACAGATGGAGAGATTAGGAACTGATAGAGGGATGGTAAACACATAGCAGCGTTTCCTCATTTGGCTTGTATCATGAGCAAGTCCTGCCGTCCCGTCCCAGAACCCCCCTCGTGTCCTCAACCTCACAGACTGCTGACTCCACACACAGCTCTTTCTGCTCCTTTCTTTCCCTCACGTCTGCTTTTTCCTGTTTGGCGCATGGTTATCCCCCGTTCCAGATGCTCAGATACTAGATATTGGCTGGTTTCATCAGCAGGACAGTTAATAATAAGTTATATTTGTTAGAAACATGGAGATCATTTCATGCATTACAGTAAATAAACCCTGCTACAAGAGTGCATGTATATACAGGCAAACCACAATGCATTCAGACACCTTCAACATTTCTCACATTATCACAGTTTATTTGCTATTAATAAAATATGACAAGAACTCAGAGTTATGAACTCAGTGGATATTTGACTGGTTTTGTCCGTC
>NC_139970.1:11053663-11168663 GCF_963993115.1 Abramis brama
AATTCATGCCTTAAAATAGGTTGAATGTAACTACACTCTTTGCCTCATTTAGTTCTATGAATATGCAAATGAGCCCCGCTGAAAAATATATTTCAGTTTAAATTTTTAACTAAAACGTATATAGAACTGTACTAAAAACTCAAAATTATATAGACATATTTAAAAAAAAAAAAACTTTAACTTAAATTTTTTTTTTAAATAACAAAAACAATAAACTAAAATTTTTTTTTTTTTTTTTTTAACTTGGAAAAAATTACAAGCAAACAACTACATTACTAAAACTTGTATCTAAAATCTTTTTTAAAAAAATCTAATTCAAAATATGAACTAAAACTATAATAGTGATGCTATGATGCTAAACAATTAGTGTAATGCATTTTATACACTGGCTTCAAATAAACCCCCTTTTTTAATCTAATAACACTTACAATGAAAATCTGTTATATTTGATCTGTCCCGATGGCGTAAAGGTCGTGCAGAGGTGTGTGTGTGATGAACAAGGGCTCACACGCTGACCTCAGCTCACACACTGCACGCATTAGAGACGTGCCCTCTATCAGCGCCTGTCTCCTCTGCTTATCATAAACCTCGCTCTTCTTTCTCTAAAATAATTACAGTTCTGCACGGCTGAAGTCTCACGACGACAGAGGCGCTCAAGGGGCCGTTTTTAATCACACGCCGCAGAGTCTTTACAATGAGTGTCAGCAGATAATTCATATACACTCTTTAAAATAATCTTCACGCTACTAAGAAATAATGGGATCTGTGCACTGAAAGCTTCTTTTAGGGACCCGTAATGGTTCTTCTATATGGCTTTGCTGCACACACACAAAAAAACATTATTTTTAAGTGTGTATTTGCATAGTTTTAGATTAGACTCGAGGAGTCGAAAGAAGAAGAAAAAAATCTATTGCCACATTGTTTTGAGGTAAAAAAAAATGAATCCAGACGCCAGCTATAGATTATATTTTGGGGATTATATGATTGTTTATTTGTTTAAAAAAGACAATAACGTGTGTTTCTTTCAGACACGACTTCAAACTTCCTCCATGTGTTCAGTTTGTTTGGTGTAACCGTACTCTGATCATAATGAACGACAGCTGAAAAGACTAGTAGTTTGGCATAATCTTTGTTGTTATGGTTTCTTAAAAAAGAAGTTCAAAAATAATATTTTTGAAAATAAAATTGTCCACCAATCGCCAATGTGGTTTAACTAACATGAAGTGAACCGTTTGTTGTCATGTGACAGGAGAACATAAAACGGGAAACAATGCCGTAGAGAGAATTTTCTAATTTTCTAGAAAATATCACATAATTTGACTTTTATGACATCGTAACTTTATACTCATTATCGAAAATGTCATGGTTTGTAAAAGAAAAGAGAAGCTTTTACCTTTATTGGGGAAAAAATGCAGTACACAGCAGTCATTAAATCTTTTTTTTTTTTTTTTGAATATATGAAATTAACGTGAATACAAAGATTATATTTCTAAGAACATGGCACATGCATTTTAATATAGGTTTTTGCTTTTCATCATCCTTAATAGGGATGCACCGACATTTTGGCCGATACGATGACCGATAATTCTATATTTTGAAAGCCGATAACCGATATATTAGCCGATAAATCTTAATCTGATTTTTTTTATTTTTGTTTTACTTTGGAAAGCCTAATTGTATGTATGTATTGTAATTGTATGTAGTCTATATGACAGACTTGCACTGCACATGTTGCAGAAATGAGTTCTGGTGTCGCCCGCAGTCTTTATCTCTCTCTCTCTCTCTCTCTGTCTCTCTCTCTCTCTCTCTGTCTCTCTCTCTCTGTCTCTCTCTCTCTCTCTCTCTCTCTGTCTCTCTCTCTGTCTCTCTCTCTCTCTCTCTCTCTGTCTCTCTCTCTCTCTCTCTCTGTCTCTCTCTCTCTCTCTCTCTCTCTCTGTCTCTCTCTCTCTCTCTCTCTGTCTCTCTCTCTCTCTCTCTCTCTCTCTCTCTGTCTCTCTCTCTGTCTCTCTCTCTCCTCCAGGTCATGTTGGTTTGAGTGTCTCTCACACTGAACTCATCTGCCCTGAGCTCGCTCTCTCTCTCTCTCTCTCTCTCTCTCTCTCTCTCTCTCTCTCTCTCTCTCTCTCTCTCTCTCTTTCAGCTGCTTCTTGTCTCTATTTTCTCAGTCTTCCTCTTTTTTCTGTCTTCATCCATGTCTCTCTGGTGCTTGCTTTGAAGCAGCTGGCCCATTTAGGAGGCCACATTATATATTAATCAGCTAATTTGCCTACATTTGCATATGGCGTGTGAGCGCTGGAGTCTGTCTGCACTGGCTGCATGGGTGCAGTTGAAGGGTTGGTTAGTGTTTACTGTTTAAAAGAACCAAGTCAACGCTGATATGTATTTTTATTAGTAGTAGTAGTATATATATCTTTTTTTTACTTAACATTTCTCAAGTTCATTTCCCGGACGTTTGTTTGAGCGGCCTGACCTAACATTGGCTCAACCAATTGCATGAGTTGGGGGGCGGAGCTGTCAGTTTGTCCCACCAATGAAAGACAGAGGGAATGTTTGAGAAAAGAGTTATTTTTGTAATTCGGGCTCATTTGTGAAATGAGCAAAAAAAAATAATATAAACTTATACTTTATCGGCTCTTATGTAAATGTTATCATTCTTATGTAAATGTTCATACAGTTATTCTTGCATAAATTGTCACATTTGATCATGTAAATTATAACAATTTACATATTTTGTTTGATGGATTCAGATTTTTAGTTTAGCATTTCCTTATCTTTGCAGTAAAACAATTGTGTTTGTGTTTCTTCAGTACTCTATTTCCTGTAATTATTAGCATTATTTTAGAGAAAATATACATTTGCTTTATTATTCTTGGTTTGGTAACACTTTATGTACCACAGTAATAACAGTACATTATGCAACTAGCCCTCAACCAAACCCTAATCCTCCCCTAACCCTAAAGTACATGTAGTTGCTTAATATTACTCAGTACTTAAATATATAAATAACCCTTGGTTTAATATTTGGGAAAATTTGAATTCTGTCATAATTTACTCACCCTCATGTTGTTCCAAACCTGCATGACTTTCTTTCTTTTGTGGAACATAAAGAAGATATTTTGAGGAGTATCTTTTGTGGAAATCAATATTCACCAAAATTGTCTGGTTACCAACATTCTTCAAATATTTTCCTTTATGTTCCACAAAAGAAATATAGTCATAAAGGTTTGGAACAACATGAGGGTGAATAAGTAATGAGAGAATTTTAATTTTCTGGCTCGACTATCTCCTCAATTAGCTCCTCTTTATTCCAGGAGCTGATGTGAATGACACACACTTCACTCCTCCGGGTTCTCAGAGATTTATTTTTGGGGCTTATGAAGCTGTTATTGGCCTGAAATTGCTCATGCATATTTTATAAGGCACCATTTGTAGTCCTGGCATGTTCTGTCGTCGGCCAAGGTGACACCGTAGAAATCCCCGTCAGCCAATCAGAGCGGCTGACATCACTGATCAGGGGTCAGGAGAGGTCACTAATTAAGCAGAATGAAAGCTCAGCATTCTGGCTCTAATTTAACTACAGCATATCAACTTCAGGATCAATAATATCGGCGTGAAACTGCACACGCCACACACTTATTCAGTAATTTCAGCACGCTGGATTGATCGCTTTATTTGCTGATTTATTGACCTTGTGTTGTTCAGGCAGGAGTAATGGAATAAATGTGTGTGTTCCTCAGACTGCGGGTTGAACGTCCATAAGCAGTGCTCTAAGATGGTGCCGAACGACTGCAAGCCGGACCTGAAGCACGTGAAGAAGGTGTACAGCTGTGACCTCACCACGCTGGTCAAGGCTCACAACACCAAGCGGCCCATGGTGGTGGACATGTGCATACGAGAGATCGAGTCACGAGGTGATCACATACTGAACACACACTTCTCCATCGCCAATGTCATGACATTAGTACATTTTTATGGAGCATTATGTGTGCTCTAATACACGTTTTGTGTCTCAGGTTTGAAGTCTGAGGGTCTCTATCGAATCTCTGGATTCAGTGACCTAATCGAAGACGTGAAGTTATCGTTCGACAGGGGTGAGTGGCGTTCCGCCTGATCCGTCACGACCCACACATGCCCACACACACACATCTGTGTGTGTAATCCTGACGGATGGCATGCACATGCTCACCGCTGCTTTTTTTAGGTCACCCTTTGTCTTGCATATAGAGCTGTGGGTTTATGTAATGTGAAATACTCTGAGCTGCTTAGATGTTAAAGTGGCACATTTGTGGGAGGATTTCCGCCCATCTGTTCGTATCCATAAGCATTACTGTTTCATAATGACTCTTAGATGATACAGAGAGAATATGATCACGTTAGAGAGAAACAAACACTATGATCTCCACCGCTGCATTATTACTCGGACTAAAAGATCCTGTAGGAATTTCAGTTTATCCATTAGGATCTTTTCGGATTCTTCTGGTGATTACTTGTACAGTGATTCCTGCTGTTGTTTTTTTGTTTATTTATTTAGAACCCATCAGGGCTGTTACTTTTAACTACAGCTAAAACTATCAAAATTCCCTTTTGTTAATTGAATTAAAGCTGAAATAAAATGTACTATAATATTAGATGATCTCTGTTGTGCCGTTTATCCGAGTGAAACGGCTTCTCAAACCAGAACACATGTGGGCGGGGCTTGATTTTGTCCGTGGGGAATTGATTGGATGGTTGTGGTTTGCTATTGGAAGTTATTTTGATTAAAGATTATGAGGACACATGAATTTAAAAAATGATATGTTTTATACGGATAAATCATTTATAATAAATACCGCAATACTCCAAAGTTGAAAAATTATCCATTTTGATTTCAAGGTGACTTTAAATAAGTACTAAAAGAACAAAAAACTGGAAAAAAATAAAATAAATTAAAGCTAAATAGATATATTTGCAAAAATGTATAAAAAAAATTACAAAATCATATAACAAAATTACTAAAGGTTTGGAATACTTCATGTTTTTGGAAAAAGTCTCTTCTGCTCACCAAAGCTGCATTCACTTGATCAAAAATACAGTAAAACTGTGATATTGTGGAATATTATTACAATTTTCTATTTGAATATAATTAAAAATGCCATTTATTCCTCTCATGAAAAAGCTGAATTACAGTTGGATGGTTTTTTCACACAAATATTAATCTGTTTTCAATATTGATAATAATCACAAATGTTTCTTGATCATCAAATCATCATATTAGAATGATTTCTGAAGGATCATGTGACACTGGAGTAATGATGACTGGAGTAATGATGCTGACAATTCAGCTTTGATCACAGGAATAAATTATTACATTTTAACATATATTCACATAGAAAGCATTATCTGTTATTTTAGTGGCATCTTAACACTAAATTACTGGCAGCTTCTTCACACTGCACAAGAATCCTCACAAGCTCAGAATAAGATAACGTTAGCTAAACGTGTCTGTGTTCAATGTGTTCAGATGGAGAGAAAGCAGACATCTCCGTCAACATCTATGAAGACATCAACATCATCACAGGTGCTCTTAAACTGTACTTCAGGGACCTTCCGATCCCCGTCATCACGTACGACGCGTACCCGCGCTTCATCGAGGCCGCCAGTGAGTCGCACGCCGGATCTGTCCATCAGTGGATGTGTCTTTCCTGCATACTCAAAACCTGCAACACTTTACAATAATGTGGTTCATTAGTTAACATTAGTTAGTACTAAGAATTAACAATACTCCTACAACATTTACTAATCTTAGTTAATATTAATTTCAACATTTGCTAATACATTATTAAAATCAAAGGTTGTATTTGTTGACATTAGTTAATGAACTAACATGAACAAACAATGAACAGCTGGATTTTTATTTACAAAGATTAATAAATGCTGTAACAAATGTAGGTTACACTTTATTTACAGTGTCCTTGTTACATATGTTACATGCACTTACCATAGTAAAAACAGTAAGTTATGCATAATTACATGCAACTAACCCTCAACCAAACCCTAACCCTATAGTAAGTACATGTAATTGATTAATATTACTCAGTACTAAAATATATAATTACACTGTAACAATGACACCTTAAAATAAAGTGTAACCCAAATGTATTGCTCATTGTTAGTTCATGTTAGTTAATACATTAACTAATGTTAACTAATGAACCTTATTGTAAAGTGTTACCAATTTTTGTATTTATTTATCCACTTTTCATGTCTATTCCTTTAAAGTAATCGCAGACATCAGGGTTTTACACTTTAAAATCGCCCCAAATTTTTGGTTAACAGGATTGAAACAATTGCAGACCACAAATACAATGAACAGAAAATACAGTAGCTCATATAATGTCACATTGATGTCCTGTGTTGAGTTCTGTTGCCATGCCTCCAGATAGTGTTGCCGGTTTTTGACGCGTTTGCTTGTTTGTGTCAGAGCTGACAGACCCAGACGAGCGCCTGGAAGCTCTCCATGAAGCGCTGAAGCTGCTGCCTCCGGCTCACTGCGAAACACTGCGCTATCTAATGGCACATCTAAAAAGGTGAGGAACTATAATAAAGTCGAAGGAAATCAATCATCTGTAGGAGTTTCTTTTGACATTGTAACACAAATTAGGCCGTTTACACCTGATATTATGATGTGTTTTGGTCGATCGGATCACAAGTAGACGAGCGAGACACATTCCCGTTCACACCTGGTGTGTTTTAATCTGTCTCTTTTGTCCACTTTCAAACACTTCTGTCCTGATTTCTTCGAGGTGAGGGTCTATGGGGGGGTAAATGAATGGGCTTTTTCAGATCTTTCCATCTAATGGACAAAATAAGCTTGTGTAATTTACATATGAACACACAAGCAGACGACGGAAAAACATAAATAGCATCAGCTTTAGTTCTGCTCAAGACCAGCCGAACGCTGTGAGTGTGTGTTAGAAATCAGGAATGGTGAGAGAACATTGTGCTTGGTACATTTTTCCTCTTCAGTTGACAAAGTTTAAATCCCGCCTGGCTATTGCTCTTCCTATAATGTTACTCATCAGGTCAGTAGGAGGAGAGCAGACGGTGTTTTGTGGCTGTTTGAACACATTCGATCACATGAGTGTTTACACTACAAAAGCAATCCGGTCGAATGTGTTTTCAACTTCCTCTGGAACTGGTCGAAAGTGAACAAGTGGACACTGTATTTAGCGTCGTCCACTCGTGATCCGATCGACCAAAACGCATCTTAATACCAGGAGTAATTTAAACAGGGTCTAAATGCATGACCGGTAGAGTATGTGCATTTTAAGATGGGTTGTCTCACATATTGTGTGTGTGTGTGTGCAGGGTAACTCAGAACGAGAAGGATAACCTGATGAACGCTGAGAACCTCGGGATCGTGTTCGGGCCGACTCTGATGCGGGCGCCCGACCTGGACGCCATGACGGCTCTGAACGACATCCGCTACCAGAGGCAGGTGGTGGAGCTACTCATCAAGAACGAAGACATCCTCTTTTAGCGGCACTGGCGTTGGGTGAACGCACCACGACACTGTTGTGTTTTTGTCTGGACTTGAATATGAAGGACTCTTGTATTCCAGTATTTTTCGGAGCAGTTCTTACCCTTCTTTCCCCCGTCTGATGGGTGATGCTCCTGTATCTTGCATGTCTTCCTCCCCATTTTTGTCGGGGGTCGCTGAAGCTGAAGGGGCGGAGCTCCGCACAGTGGGCGTGGCCTACTTCAGCATTATTATGGGATGGTCGTCTCGTCTGCCGCTCGAGTCCGACAGATCGCGCTTCGGTTACAAACGGCCGTTTTTGTTTTGTTTTTGTAAAACATTGTGAATTTGATATTGTCAGTTTTGGAGACACTTTATCTGAAGAGCCGTGAATGAAGACGGTGACGTTGTTCAGGCGTAATAATCTCTTCATTTGATACATAAACTTTTCCGACAATCCTCAGTCATCATTCATATTGCTCTTTCTGCTGGACTATGAGAGGTCTGTGATTCCCGTATGCGTATGCTATGAATGTTTATCTTCTATGACATATGTATGGCTCTGCAGGTAAAGTGTCACCTTTGCTTTTTCAAAATCTGTGATTTGTTTTTATTTTTTGGTTGTTTTTTTTACTCCTTCCGTCAGGTCGATCTGACTCTGTTCTGCCTTCACATGCCAGACCTCTACACGAGAGTCCAACACAGAGATTTCTGCTGTAGACACACACGTTCAGGAAGAACATTTCATAATCCTTGATCTAGACTTGCCTTTAGAAAACCTTCTTACACTCTCAACATGACTGGTTGATGTTTTGGGTTCTGTGTTTTTTGTATTTGATTTGAGCATGAATAAGTTAATTTATTAAAATGTACTTTTAGTACTGTGCTCTGAGTCATTTAATTCATAAAAATAAAAAAGATCCATTAAAGTTAGAGATGCACCGATACTAAATTTAACTTGAAATAACCTCAGTCTTTATTTGTTAAATTGTATTTGAATATTGTCTTTAAAATATGGAACATTCCATAATATTGTGACATCATCATGGAGCGTTTCTGCAGCATGATGGAACGACAAGTAAATCATTTAATTTCACTTCCTAAATTTTTACCCAAATTGTGTTGATTAAATTAAAGATAAACCATTAAACCCTGTTACCCATATATATATATACATATATATATATGTATATATGTATGTTTATATATTTTATAAACATATTTGTTTATAAACATATATCATACTGAAAAGCACTATATATATATATATATATATATATATATATATATATATATATATATATATATATATATATAGTAATATTTGGTTGGTATAATAATATGTTATTTCATTTTATGTCCTGAAACCACCTCCTTTTACTGACCCTTTGTTGAAAAAGAAAGGAACATGATTATCGTGTCCCCTAGTCTGGACAGCGCTGCATATTTTGAGAATAATTATAAGAAGTGCATTGTGTTTTTGTGCTCGTAGCACATGACCTTGATAAAGCAGGGCCTCTGTGTGTAATATCTCGAGTGACAGCTGACTTGAAGACCCGCAGTCCTCCAGGTCAGTCCCAATCACGCTGATGTGTTTCGAGAGGAATGCAGGCCTCAGGGGTCCCGCGGCGGCCCCTCTTCACATTTACGCACATGTTTTAATTGCTGTACATGCATAAAGCTCCAGAGGAGATTAACATAGCACTGAATGTCTTCAGATCACGTCCTCATTCATTAGCATCAGCAGGTTGTGTGTTTCTGAGGTTTCTGAGTCACTATCCTTCATTTTCCATCAAATCCCATTCAATTTACTCCCGTTCTTTCCACTGGTAACCATGGAGCGGTTGCACTCATAAAATCCCATGAAGCGTGATGAGCCAGGGTTTTAGATTGTGTGACCTTTTGCTGTTTATCATCCCTTGTTGTTGACATGGAAAACTAAGAGTTGTCATATGTGAATGTAAAAATCTAATTCTTCAGACAACATATATACCGTTCAGAGATATGGGGTCAGCACTATTTATTTGAGTTGCTTATATTTAATAAAATAATACTTTTATTGAGCAAGGATGCATTCAACTGGAAAAAGTGACAGTAAAGACTTTTGCATTATTGCAAAAATAAAATAAAAAATGCTGTTCTTTTGAACTTCCTATTCATTAAAGAATCCTTATAAAAATGTATCCCAGTTTCCACAAAAATATGAAGCAGCACAATGTTTTCAACATTAATTATAATCATAAATGTTTCTTGATCATCAAGTCATCATCAGAATGATTTCTGAAGGATCATGTGACACTGAAGACTGGAGTAATGCTGAAAATTCATCACAGGAATACATTACAGTTTAACAATATATTCACATAGAAAACTTGCAATAACATTTCACAATATTACTCTTTTTTCTTTCTTTTTTGTATCAAATAAATGCAGCTTTACTGAGCATGACACTTCTTTCAAAAAGCCCAACCCCAAAATCAGTTGACAAAAATGTATTTCCTGCCATTTCGGTATTTATCACAGATCCAACTGTAGGATTGTTTCTCTAAGTTGAGTCCACACACTCTTGAAATATCCTGCAGTCGGACTGTCTGTCCCCCTGTTTAACAAACTGATTACATTATTTTCCATATACGGTTTGAATAGATAATTTTCACAGTTGTGATTCACACCACTGACTTTAAATAAAATGGACCAAAACAGTATAATTTATGGCGAGAGTTATTGTGTAAATTAGTAATCCATCTCCATTAGTGAAGAGTCGGTGTCCTGAAGAAAAGATGTCCGCCTGGCTGCTGTGAAGGAGAAGTCATGAGTTACACTCCACGCGCGTCAATGACATCTGCCACGGCTCAGCGCCATAACACATTACAATCTGAAGGAGTATTTGTGTCTGTGTGGTATCCATGAAGTAAGTAACCTTTCTCTTTGGGCCGATAGACGTTGGATTCAGACTTTCCACGCGCGTGCTCGCTGACATAGGCAAAAGCTAACACTGAATATTGAAATAACCTGAGGTGTTCTAGTGACCTCAAATGCTCTGATGTCACGTGACGCTTGGACATACAGTAGGCTACATGGGTTAGTTAGTTGACTGAGTAAAGTCTTGTAATATCACTGATTCTGTGTGCTTTCTTAATTACACATTGACATCTTTCTCTAAAATAAAGCATTGTTGCCAATACTGTTATTATCCTGGGTCAGTGTGGCTAATAGGTCATTATGGCCAATTGTCTGGCAAATACTGTATCATTGCACCACTCCACTTTATTCACAATCAATATCATAGTCAATGCACTGTAGGCCTATTTGTTTTTCCAGTAACACTTTACAAAAAGGTTTCATTTGTTAGCGTTTATTGATGGATTAGCTAACATGAACTGACAGTGAGCAATATATGTTGTGAAGTGTTTATTAATCTTTGTTAATGTTTGTAAAAAAATATATAGTTCTTGGTTTGTTCATGTTAGTTCACAGTGCATTAACGTGTTAACAAATACAACTTTTGATTTTAATAATGTATTAACAAATGTTGAAATTAACTAACTAAAATTAATAAATGCTGTAGGAGTCAATTATTGTTTAGTATTACAGTTTTTCCCATAAAATATAAAAATTTCTCTCCCTTTGAAATGTTGAAAATATTAAAAAATAAATTCCTCTGCTAGAGAAAAATCATGTGGTAAAAAAAGACTTATGATGCTACTTCCTCAAACATAATGTCAGAAAATGTTAAGCTATAATCTTTTTTCAGAAAATGGGTTTAAGGGTTTTAAATCAGTAGTAAGCCATGGAGGCACGAAAGTATCATAAAAGCTATGCATTTCTGAGAATTGTCCAGTATGCATAATGCACATCTTGTTATATCATATATTGCATCTAAGCCCTATATATATCCTGGTGTACACAATTAAATACTTTGTTATTAAATTTGGGATAAATACTTTAACTATTCATGTGTGTATATATCATGTTCCCAGTAGTAGATGTTGACAGGCAGGCTTTCAGACAATGCATGTCTTTGTTGACAGTGGAACAAACAATAATGAAAAATATCCAATTACACTTCAATTCCCAGAGTAAAGTCTAATCCCGCCGGAGTCTGATGCTTGCAGGACCGAGAGGACACAGGGGTGAGTTCAGGCTCTCCCAGCACGACTAACAGATGTTCAGCACGGGCCCGTGTTTAGACTGAGCCTTTACAAGGCCGCTAATCAAATGTAAAAAGCACATTAAGGAAAGGGCAGGCTGGGACGCAGGGCTCTGGTGCTGTGCTTTAGAAAGCTCTGCGTTTGACTCCTCTGTTCTCGGTCAAGGTCGAGTGGCTTTAATATGTTCCCGGGACACGTGTGGGGGCTGGAGCCCGGGTGTTGAAGGGCGGGTGGACCACTGATCTCTCTTAATTCAGAGGTTGCCAAATGTGACAGTGTGGGTCTAAGTAAGACGAATGAAGCGTGGTGTCGAGTGTGTCCTGTGAAGGGGAGGAACGGGGAAAGCTCGTCCCATCAGCGGCTCAGCGGGATGGGGGAGGATTTCAGGCACTGCGGGGGTGGGGGTCGTTCTTTCATGCTGGAGATTTGGGGTTTGGCAGGTAAAACGCAATAGATTTAAGTTGTTGGTGGTTGGCTGTGCGTTTATTGGGATCATCAGCCAGGGATAAAGTGGTTTTGGAGGGTGTAGGAGCAAGGGCAGGTTGTGTTGAGTCTGTCGGAGGCGGGCGGCGCTGAAATGGATGTCAGACTCGGCTATCTGGAAAACGAAAATCTAAATCACTCCAGTCAATCACCTTTGTGAGGTAATGGAATAGGACATACAATTTTCCAGCCGTGTGTGTGTGTGTGTGTCTGCACGCATTTACATGCCAAACACGCCCATTCAAATAAATGTATTCACACACAAAGAACCCTTTCAATGGCAAAGACAAAACCCTGCTGTAGTGGTCCCGGGGTATGAATGTGCATCATGGTATTGTATGATTATCATTCCTATGCCATAGTATTTATATGTGACCCCTGCTGAAATATCCAGAACACTACACTCTAATCCAGGGGTGCGTTTCCCGAAAGCATCGTTGGCCAACTATGGTCGCAAGTTCATCGCAATGTCCATTGAACTCTATTGGTAACGAGGGAACTTGCGACCATAGTTGGCTAACGATGCTTTCGGGAAACGCACCCCAGGATAGTTTATGATGGTTAGACTGGTGTCTGGCTAGTTGACTGAAACATAGTCTTGCTGGTTAAACTGGTGGATCAGCTCTGTGTTGAGAACAGCACTCCAGCATCACAAACACAACATGCTAGTAACAACAAAGTACTCGTCTATCTATCTATCTATCTATCTATCTATCTATCTATCTATCTATCTATCTATCTATCTATCTGTCTGTCTATCTATCTATCTATCTGTCTGTCTGTCTGTCTGTCTGTCTGTCTGTCTGTCTGTCTATCTATCTGTCTGTCTGTCTGTCTGTCTGTCTGTCTATCTGTCTATCTGTCAGTCTATCTGTCTGTCTGTCTGTCTGTCTGTCTATCTGTCTATCTATCTATCTATCTATCTATCTATCTATCTATCTATCTATCTATCTATCTGTCAGTCTATCTGTCTGTCTGTCTGTCTATCTGTCTGTCTGTCTGTCTGTCTGTCTGTCTGTCTGTCTGTCTGTCTGTCTGTCTGTCTATCTATCTATCTATCTGTCAGTCTATCTGTCTGTCTGTCTGTCTGTCTGTCTATCTGTCTGTCTGTCTGTCTGTCTGTCTGTCTATCTATCTATCTGTCTGTCTGTCTGTCTGTCTGTCTGTCTGTCTGTCTATCTATCTGTCTGTCTGTCTATCTATCTATCTATCTGTCTGTCTGTCTGTCTGTCTGTCTGTCTGTGTCTGTCTGTCTGTCTGTCTGTCTGTGTCTGTCTGTCTGTCTGTCTATCTATCTATCTATCTATATTTCTTTCTATCTGTCTATCTATCTATCTATCTATCTATCTATCTATCTATCTATCTATCTATCTATCTATCTATCTATCTATCTATCTATCTATCTATCTATCTATCTATCTATCTATCTATCTATCTATCTATCTATCCAACCATCCATCCATCCATCCATCAATGATGTGCTTTTATGTATATTATGCCTCAAAGGCCTGTGATGGTGTGAGTGTGTAAGTTGTGATCTGTGAGCACTGAGTGATTCAAACACTTTTCTAATTCTGATCGTTTCTGCATGTGAAAACAAATCTTAATCAGACATTAGGTTTAACTGATATTTGAAGTGTATCAGTGTGACTTTTTGAAGTTTTGTGTTATAGACTACCAAAAATATTTTACCATATAATGGCACAACTTACAGTCAGAATCTAAAAGAGTCTGAAATCCTCTGTTAAATCTGTGTGTCACGGTGTGGGTTTTGTGTCTTGTTCTTGTCTGTCATGTGTTCCCCTGTCTTTTCATGTTTAGCTGTCTCCCGTTATGTTGATTAGTCTTCCCAGGTGTTTGTTTAGCCACGCCCCCTTGTTATCTTGTTTAGCTTGTCTGTCTGTGTATTTAAGCCCTGTGTTTAGTTCAGTCTTTGTCAGTTCTTGTATATGGTTGCACCATGTTGGTTGTTCTTTTCCTGAGTCTCAGTCCTGAGTTTGTGCTTGTATATGTGAAGTTTTGAGTTTATTTAATAAAAGACTACTGCACGTGGATCCTGCTTCCTCCTCTGCTTCAACCAATACGTAACACTGTGGTCATGTCATGTCTACATGAAGCATCATCTGTGCTCTAACGTTTGATCTCAGCATGAGGTCAAAACCTTCTAAATGATGTGTAAACGATTTCTAGTAGAGTTTCCAACGGGAACTGATTCCAGAAGGATCAAAAAAGGATCTTCTAAGAATCTGCAAAGATCCTACTGGATAAAC
Organism: Abramis brama; assembly: GCF_963993115.1. Classification (NCBI taxonomy): domain Eukaryota; kingdom Metazoa; phylum Chordata; class Actinopteri; order Cypriniformes; family Leuciscidae; genus Abramis; species Abramis brama. The sequence continues at coordinate 11,068,066 of NC_139970.1, forward strand.
TGAAGGATTCTCTAGAACAGAAATTCTATTAGCAATCCTATAAACATTCTGAAAGTGAATCATTTATTCCGAGTCCAAAACAGTGTTTGCTGTGATTAGAGGATCCGTGCGGTCGCCTTCAGAAATGATAGGATGTGAATCATGTGAATTCCCATCTTGCACTGGGGCATGAATAATTAATAAGGTTGATTTTTGTCTTTGCTGTTTTCCAGCTGAGTTTACACTGTTTAATCATTGCTTTTGTTGTTGGGTTTAGTAACTTGCAAATTTGTCACATCTGGAATTCATTTTCTACTCAAAATGACACATTCATACTCAAAAACGATCTATCGAATATTACCGTCAAGTTGTACCAAAAATGTGTTAGTGCAAATTGTTGTGAGGATTTTATCAGGTAAATCCTGTAAGTTATTATTATTTATTTTTCAGTGCAGGAGTGTCTGCTGACTTGATTTTGTTCAGTAAATACATCAGAGATTAGATAAGCCAAATAAGCTTGAGCGACATCTCATAAACAGGCACTGCTGATCAGCGCTCAGCTCTGTTCGGTGTGTGTGTGTGGCACTGGAAGACTCCTTCAGGATAACTGAGGTGTTTCCATCATCAGTATGCACACACACAGACACACAGACACGCAGTCACACACACTCAGGGCTTTTCTCCCTGACGACGGGTCCTGTGCATGCGAGGCCTGGTTGGCTGGCAGGGGTTGCAGTGACGGCGGTGTGTTAAGCAGACTGTCTCTGTGTGTGTTTACATCCTCCTCAGTTTGACTCCATTCTCCTTTTCATCCTGTCTCTTCTACTATATACACTTCCTTATTCTATTCTTATCGAAAAGGCTACAGTGCTGTGCACTATACATAATGCTTTTTTAGTTAACAAAGTATGCAAAATAGTATTCAGTTTAATATAGTCTAATAATAACAAGACTGGTGTGTTGTTAGTTATTTTGCATTTGAATCTATTTTTGTGAGTCAAGAAAAGATGTTAAAATCAAGTTTGAAGGTAAAACCGAGAGCATTGCAGTGTGGGATACAGTATAACATGCAGAGATGATTTGCATACTGCACACAGTAAATTAAGCAATGTTTAGTACTATGTTTTGTTGCCAACAACACTCAACCCAGTCGAGCCAGTGATAATATCTCACTCAGTGCTGCCACCTGCAGTTTCAACACTGAAGGGTTTTGTGATGGCGGAAGGATATCAGAAGGCTGCTGCTTTAAACAATACGAATAATATTGTGCCATGAGTGCTTAACCTAAAAAATACTCCAGGATTGTAAGTGTAAGAGTAACACTGTCAGGTAGGCCTAAACATAATGACTATGACTGTAAACATTCCTGTCCATTCTTCTTTTCTGGTATAGATATGGAAGCTTGTTTCCGCCACAGAATTACAAATAAAAAGGTTATTGCGATTTTTTATTTCACAATTCTGATTTTTTTTCCCTCACAATTGCGAGTTTACATCTCGCAATTCTCAGAATTGCATGATATAAAGTCAGAATTGCATGATATAAACTCACATTTCTGAGAAAAAAAGGAATTATTTTTTTCCTTAGAATTGGACTTTATAACTCGCAATAGCTTTTTTCCGCCACAGAATAAAACATTTTAAAAGATAATTGCAACATATTATATTTATATTTATAAGGCACATTAATATTGATATCCTTATTCTGCATGACCATATTCTACATCCCTTAATTATACCCAATACCTAAACTTAACAACTACTTTACTAACTATTAATAAGCAATTATTATGAGTTTATTGTGGCAAATGGCATAGTTAATAGTGAGAACTGGAACATAAACTAAAGTGTGTGACCCAAATTGCATACCAAAAACTCATTGCAATGTGTGAAAAATCACAGTAGGATCTCTAACATATCTCAGTTGTTTCTCCTAAATTACAGTGGTTTATATCTCGCAATTCTGACTTTATATCGCGCAAAACTGCTTTATTCTGTGGCGGAAACAAGTCCATAGCATAGGTATCTTACAATGCACTCATTGTGTAGCTACATACAGTACATTTTTGCACTTATATTTAAAAATATATACATTGTTCCTGCATGTATTGCAGCTGTAAAATAATTACATTAATAATGACACTGTTGACCTTCCCTTAAATCTTAACTAACCTAACCCACATCCACCTCAATATATCAGAACATATGCAACACAAAATCACAATAAGTAGGCCTATTGTAGGCTATACCTAACAATAAAAAAATGTAAGTAGCCTAAATGCACCCGATACTGTAAAATGGATTTGACTTTTCTTTTAAGAGAATTTCAGTATGTAACAAGTTTAAACACGTGTGTTTGTGTTTAAATAGAAGTAGCCTACATTTGGATGACTAGCAGGTACATTGTATTTGTATAATGGTTAAATATTATACAATAAACATAATACATTATACATAAAACAAAAATAAACTATATACATTATACAAAGGACAATATTACATTACTATAATAGGCCTTTTGTATAGTGTGTCATAAAATCAAACATCGCCTGCCTGTCTCTTAGGAAATGAGATGATATAGCCTAATACGGCTAGAGTGTCTTATCATTTGGCCTTATTTGTGCCTTTGGTAACATGTATATTAAGGACCAGAATAAACTGCAACGAATAATCAAAACAGCCAGTAAGATCATTGGAGTTGATCAGGTATCTGTGCAGAATCTCTGCAGATCTGTGGATAATAAAGTTTACCTTGACCTTGACCTTACGGGGCTGTTGAATGCTTGATTCTGATTGGTTGACGAGCGTTCTAAGGTGTGCAGTTATCTTCGGGGAAACGCGCGGCTGAAGTAGTTCCAGGCAGGTCTTGACCGCATTACAGTTCCATATCAGTTCGCCATATGATTTCAGTTATTTCAAAGGTCTTTACAGCCGACAACAGCAAAAGAACCAATAAATATAGGGAACAATAGGATTTCCATGTTTTTTGCCAAAAAAAAAAAAGTTTTAGGCTATTATGTAGCCTACGGAAAATACGTATCATAGGCCTTCTCTCTTCCACAGTTTCGCTATTAGATGCTGTTGCTGAACACTGTTGAGAGACACATACTGAGGTAATTCACACACACGCTTATATATATATATATATATATATATATATATATATATATATATATATATATATATATATATATAAGAACGGATTTAAAAAAGAAAAGAAATTAATTCAGCAAAGCATAAAATTGATCAAAGTTATAGTAAGTTTCTATTGACTTCAAACATCAAATCATCATATTAGAATGATTTCTGAAGGATCATGTGACACTGAAGACTGGAGTAATGATGCTGAAAATTCATGTTTAATTCAATGTTTAAAAAAATAAAATCACCAGCCCCAGACCTTTGAACGGTAGTGTGAGATTCTTGGACACCTGTGTGAACTTGAGAACTGCTCACCGTAATATCATAGAGATAAAGCAAAAAATAGAAAAAACTTGACACCAGCTGATTAAAAATCACTGTGCAAAAATAGCTCAGCACTAAAATGTTGACTGAGGGCCGATCTGAAGTACAAGCTCATGTCGCAGCAGCAGAGACGGGTGTCAGATCTATTTTCTCCAAATGAGTCATTTATAGTTCCTGTTTCTGTTAATGCTCTCAGTCACTGGAGTTCATAACAGCCCTCAACTGGCTAATCTCACTCTGACACAGACATTGTGTGAGGAAATGCATGTGGTCACATTCGTTTGCATGCTGTGAACATCAGCTCGTTCTGCTGCATGAAGAGCTCTCGCTGCAGTGCTAACTCTCTGATTGGTCTGTGCACTCGCAGATAGGAAGAGCAGCGCAACATTCAACAAAACCTTGGATCTGGTGGCTCCCAATGCGCAGACACAGGTGAGTGTTTCTCTGAGTGTGGAAATGATGGAAGGGAAGCTTGTGAGGGAGTGATGAAGTGTCCTGGTAAGGGCTAGTGAGCATCTCTCTCGAAGTTAGTGTTTCTGTTCAAGCTGCTGCTTCTTCTCTAACTGCTCGACCACAGAGGAAACTCAGCGGAGGAAATGTAACTCGCTCTGGGGTTTCACACAGCTTCTGAACAAGACCGGATAAACTGTTGACATGCTGTGATATCTTACATTTCTCCGCATAAAAACTGAATTTTCAATGCAAATCATGATGTAATGTCAGGTATAACTGTTCTTCTTTGACGGCTAACAAACTGGAGAACACGATACACTTGAATTCGAATGCAAATATTTAAAATAAAAGTAAAGTCTCAACAAATTAAGCAAATATTTTGAATATTGTAGCGCACTTGTCCTTACAGAGCAATGTAGAAAATATCCCAAAGTTTGGGGTCAGAGGAATTAAAAAAAAAAAAAAAATCTTTCTAAGAAATGTATACTTTTATTCAGCAAGAATGCATTAAATTGATACAAAGTAACAGCAAAGACAGAGAAAATGTTACATTTCTAATGCAAATAAATAGCTTTTCCTTTTGAACTTTCTGTTCATTAAAACATCCTGATTTTTTTTTTTTTTTTGATTGCGGTTTCACAAAAATATGAAGTAGCACAACTGTTTCAACACTGATAATAATCAGAAATGTTTCTTGATCATCAAATCATCATATTAGAATGATTTCTGTCAGGATCATGTGACACTGAAGACTGGAGTAATGATGCTGAACATTCAGCTTTGATCACAGGTTATACATTACATTTTAAAGTATTTTACAATAGAAAAAAAATTAAACAGTAATAATATTTCACAATATTACTGAGTTTACTGTGCATTTTTTTATTTTTACCAACTTTTTCTTACAGAACCCAATTTTTTTTGAATGTTATGCTGAAAGGATTCAAAGCTAAACATATATTTCAGAAATGGTTATTTACAACATCTGAGTGTTTAATTTATGAAAAGGTTGACAATTTTTCTCTCACTCCTGATTAATATTGCCATAAACTTGCCACTGAAGAGACGCTGCGATACTGTAAAGAGCAACAGATGTAAGATCAGATCTGTTACTGTAAAATGAGCATTTTCCCCTTCTTAGAAGCACTTGAGCATGTTAAAAGTTTATTTCTGCGGGTGTCAGGAAGTCATTGGTCTCAGTGTGATGATCACTTGAGAAGCAGATAAGAGCTTTTGACAGCTGGAAGCAGGTCAGATGTCTGCCTCTGGAAACAAATCGCACAGATATTAATAAGGCAAGTTGTTACATTCCTGAAGATGAACATGTGAGTTGTGTTTGCTCATACAAATGAATTGGCAGCTTTCCCAGTCTTTGCTGTGCTCTATGAAGTGGACTGGGAGGCTGTTCTGGGTGGTTAGGGCACTGGTAGGTTGTGTTTTGGTTTCTGGTGCGGTTCTTGTGTTTTCTCAGTAGCACTTCTGCTGTTGTAAGGAAACTGTGCCAGCATATGTCTGCAGACACTCTGAATTTAAGAGTCAGGAGCGACACGTCATGAGTTTACTGCCTGTGCCAAACATCCAGCGATGCACACGAGTAATCAGGTCACAGCTGTACAACATCAGTCAAAACACACTTCTGCTTACTCTTACCTGTCATGAAGATGCATATTGGGTCAAACTGGAGCTTACTTTGAGCAAAAGATAGTCATGTGCGAGATCTTTGTAGCGTAACATCATTTTTTTCATTTTTTGTTTTTCGCATGCGTAGCGAACACCTGCTGTTTTGTTACTTTCAAATGGCTATACCCTTGTGGAAAAGAAGTAGCAAACTTTTAAAAAGCGCACTTATTATGAAAATAAATAATGTACTTTAAAAGAATATGCGGTAACACTTTCTATGAAGCCCATGCTTATAATGCATTATAGACCCATTTATACCATTTATATTTATACCATTTATACCCATTTATTTATAAGTATTACTATTCTATAAATATTTTTATAAAGACTCATTAAGTCCTACACTGCATTATAAGAACAGTTATAGTTACATTTATTTATTTTTTTATAATTATAAGTCATGCATTTGCTTTTTCAATGTGCATGCTCATAATACATTATACACTGCTTTATAAATGATCAAATATAAAATAGATCCAGAGACACTTGTTTGCGGTACCAATTAGTTATCAGTTATGTATTTAATGGTTAAAGAGGTCATAACATGTTTGCATTAGAGGTCATGATGAATGGTAAAAATATATTGTTGCAGTGTTTTGCTAAAAAAATGTAAACTGTTTATTTTAATGATTTTTTTAAATTATTATTATTATTTTATTACAGGAATTATTGTTCATAGTTACATTTACAAGTAAACAACTTAAAATGTATAATGAGCACATCTTCATGATTTCTTAACATTTGCTTTTGGAAAATTGCATCCTATGTTTTAACTTTACTTAAAGCCATCAATGATGCATTTATAGAGATTAGTAACTGTATTATGACTCAAAATAAGTATTTATAAGAACACAACACGGCTATTAATAACAATATATTCACTTATTTGACAGAAATAAATCTGCATTGCTAAAAAGTCATTGTAACTATAATAACATTATAGCAATGCGGGCTGCATCTTTATAAATACATCCATGAAACCATACAACTGACTATATTAATACTTATAAAGCAGTGTATAATGTATTATGAGCATGCACATTGAAAAACCAAATGCATAACTTATAAGTAATAATAAAAAAATCATATAAATGTAACTATAACTGTTCTTATAATGCAGTATAGGTCTTAATCGGTCTTTATAAATATATTTATAAAATAGTAATACTTATTAATAAGTATAAATGGAGTTATAACTCAAGTGTAACGATTGAAGTGGAGGCAAGTGAGGTGAGAACCCAAACGCAATTTATTTACAAAAAGAACACAATCAAACATAAATCAAAAACATTAAGGCATGTAACCTCAAAACTAAAGCAGGAACATGAACACAGACTGGAAAACAAGACTACAGGAGCCTGAACACAGAAGAACAATCAACACTCGACAAGGACACAGGGCACACATGAGACAAGGGACACCTGTGAACATTTAAACAATCAACCAGTGACAACATGACGAGGGAACACAAGGCAGGATCACATGACTAAAACGGGGATCACATAACAGACCAGAACCCAGGAACGAGAAACAAACACCCAAAAAGTGTTACCGAATATACTTACAGTTAGTGCAAACTGAATGTAATGTTTTCTGACACTTACTTGCAAGTTAATTGCAATTAAATGAAAATGTATTATAGCTTAAATTTATATGAAATGCAGCTTGAGTTGCTTTATGACTGGAACAAAAACCATTGAGGACGAGGTGTGTGTATTCAGAAGATGTGACACTTCCTCAACTGATCAGCTTGGCTGTAGTTGAATAGTTGTAACTAATGTGTTTTTGTATTTTTGTTCTCTCACAGTCTTTTAGGTTAAAAGTGACACAAAACACCACATAAGAGAAACTATGCCTGGACCTCCACCACCGCCCCCTCCTGCTCCCCCTCCAACCTTTTCACTGGTATGATACCATTATTCAGATCTACATATTTTGATAAGTAGCTTAATATAGCATTTAAAGGCCTGGTTTCACAGACAGGGCTTAGATTAAGCCAGGATTAGGCCTTAGTTCAGTTAGGTCATGTAACCCCCGTGCACTGTTCGATTTCTGGGTACGGCCTTGTTGGAGCGGGTCATATTTACCCTAATTGGATTCAATACAATTCCCCAAAAATCGCACTATGAAAAAATAAAATAAAAATAACATATTACCTTTTAATATCAATATTTTTCACACATTGCAAAGAATAAATATCTGAATTTATGATTTATAAAAATGTTTTTAACCACTGACTGCCCCGCCCCCACACCTGTGGGACGTTTGCGATTACACATTTATTACAATAATATCTTAAGTAATCTTAAAAAATATCATTTGATAATTCAGACTCTAGTTTTCATATTTGGCCCCTTGTTTTTCATAAGAAATGCAAGAGCAATAGATAAATAGAGATAGATTTTTTATTTGCGATACAATTTATTAGTAATTAAAATCAAATAAGATTAAAAACTACTTCTGAATAGGATGTCTACTTCATAAATATTTAGAAAAGTATGGAAATATATGGTTCAGATCACTCAAACCATATGGAAATCGAAGAGTCATAGTGGAAAAGTTTGGTACTGCGGCCAAAAAATCATACCAAAAGCTCATTTATTGAGATATCAACCTAAAATTTGACACAGGACTTGTTCAGATGTTTGGCTTTGATTTTCTTAGATTTAGAAAATCAAACATGCTTTGTAAATTATATATTTTATATAAAATATATATATATATAAAAATATTTGTATATTTTACATATTCATAAACTTCTATAACTTTTTTTAAACTTTACTTTTATAACTGTTTTTATAACTTCTACAATAATCTGTGACATTCGCCTTTAAAAAGATACCAAATTTAAGTCTGTGCTCAGAAGTATTCAAGATTTTTATCAATTTAAGTTGGAAAAGTCATTTTCATGTGAGTGCTCAAATGGGGACTGACAGTTAACAAGTTAAACAGTTTTGTTTTCACAGACTTTCAAAAATAAAAGTTGTTAAACTCAGCAAGACACTTCTACTTCTGGACTAGAGCTCTGACATACGAGAAAGAAATGTTGTTATTTTGTGTCTGTACTGTTGCTTTTGAGGGTCAAATTGAGCCGCAAACTTTAAAATCGTATAAAAATGTTCAAATCCCCACACCTCGGCATGTTGAAACTTTGCATGCATGTTCATGACCCTAAATGAGAAAAAGTCACAAAATGTCAAGAAAAGAAAAAAACAGGTTAACCGGTATTGCTGACAACTCAAAAATCTAAATGGGTTAAACTGACTCGCAACATAACATGAGGGTTAACAGCTTTTATGAATGTGCCCTAGAAAAAAATACATACTGGTGTGCATCTTGAGACAAAACAATGGCACTGACATATTTTAAGATATTTCAGTAAAAGTTAAAACAGTTCAAACGTGCATTTTAGTCTTAAGCCTTTGTCTGTGAAACTGGGGGTATAATATCAAAATATTTATACTGGACCAAATACAAGTATTGTCATGATGATTATGTTAATAGTTCATTTGTGTGAAATAGAACAGGATCTCACATAAACCAAATGTTCAAGTGATCAGATATTGGAGTCAGATAGAAGATATGCAGCGTACAGGTTGATCATTTGTAAGGGTCATTTTCTAGGAACAGTGTCATTTGTGCCGGAATATTGAAAGTTTTTAAATCATCTCATTTGACAAAGTTACTGCGTAAGATACCAGAGCCGTAACTACCACATGCTGGACCAAACGTACAAGGACGTTTAGAGATCAGTGGTCAACAGATATGGGCTTTTCAAGGTCTTAAACCGTTAAACTGTTCCCTCCCATCTTAAATATGTGGTTATTGAGCGCTGCAGTGATGACGTATTTTTGTTGGCCAGCCCGTAAGTTGGATGGATGGATGATTCAGCTGCGGGCGCCATCGTCTGGTGAGACGCATGACTCTATCCTGATAAGCACTCATTGTCATAGTTGTAAACATGACAGCTTTCTTTTTTTCCATGAGGGGGTTTGGCACCACGACGGCTTTGTTTCCAGGCAGAACGTGACACACACGTCTCCCGGAAACCCTGTAGAATTCAACCAATCAGAGATGACGACTTCAACTTCCCATTTTGTGTGCCTTGTGCATCATACATTCAGCCAACGGTCCTTGAGGCTGAGAGACTAGTATTCACCAGACTTATTTCAGGCATTTAACAAAAAACAAAAAAACACTAACTTCAGGACGATGGAACCGCAAGTGCTAAAATACTAACTTGTTTATGGGTTTTGGCCTACAAAAATACATCATCCCTGCAGCACTCTACAGCCTTGCTCCAAGTACCAGTTGTTATTTATCGTAAAAAAAGAAAAAAAAAGTCACTTCAACATTCACATGAACATTTTGTTCTATTTTGGTTTCATTTTCACTCCGTCTGCTTAGTCAGTTGTTATCATGGATATTCATTAAGGAGCACACCTCTCTGTATTTGTTTGAGCATCACTGTGTGTTTAAAGGGATAGTTCACCCAAAAATGAAAATTTTGTCATCACACTTCCAAACCTGTATGAATTTCTCACGATAGATTACTATGGAAGTCAATGGCTTCTTTAAAAACATCTTCTTTTGTGTTCAGTGGAAGAAAGAAACTTATACAGGTTTTGGAGAACCTAAGGGTAAGTAAATGATGACAGAATTCCCATTTTTGGGCGAACTATATCCCTTTAAGTTTCTCTTAAGTTCCCATTCATTGTCCTGTATTACTGGTGCTGTTTGTGTATGGCACACTGTTTCGTTTGTGTCCTTTGATATTACATTGAGTGTACTTTATATTAATAAATCACGTTTATATTTGGATCTACTTCATCTACCTTCTTCCTCCTTGGATTAGACTGCAATTCCAAAAGTAAGTTTGATTTATATAATTTAAATTGGCACTGGAGAAAGTTTTGAATTGATCAAAATTCTGGATTTATTGTTTATTGTTCAACCGTTGAACATTATAGCTTATAGCTAACAAATAACATTGTATTGTATACACTTTTTATGCCAAGAAAAAAATGAGTGTGCCAGTTTTTTCCCATAAATAAGACGCCTGATGACGTCAATAGTGTAACAGCAATCAAATACTGATGAAAGATTGTACTTTCTTGTTTCTGTTTAACCATGTGATCACAAATACCCACATGTAATACGGCATTATGTAACGTGTAATTATGTAGCATTCACTGTCTATTCAAAGTTGTAGGTATTCAAGGCTCAATATCTATTTTGAGTTGACGGCAATGTTTATGTAACATCTCTAATTTACATTTACTTTCACTAGGCGAACACAGAGAAGCCGAATCTGAGCAGAAATGAGCAGCAGGGGAGAAATGCTTTACTATCAGATATCGGCAAAGGCGCTCGACTGAAGAAAACAACCACCAATGATCGGAGCGGCCCAATTCTGGACAGTGAGTTAAACTTGTTTAGTGCAATATGTTTTGAAATATATATATATTACACTCTTTAAAATCGATGGTTCCATGAAGAACTTTTAAAATCCATGGAACCTTCCATTGGACAAAAAGTTCTTCAAACTAAGAAAAGCTGTTATTTTAAGAACTGTTCATGGAAAGGTTCTTTCGGGAACCACATGGTTCTTCTGTGAAAACCCCTTTTTGGAACCTTTATTTTAATCAGAATTTGCGATCTGAGTGAAACAGCTTCTCGAACAAGAACAAATGTGGGGTGGGGCTTGATTTTGATCATGGGGAATTGATTGGATGGTGTTGGTTTGCTATTGGTGGGTCTCATGTGAGTGTCAGGTTGCCCCGCCCTGGCTTCCCACAACACTCCCAACAACACTCGTCCAGTGAATGTTTATTGATAAAGTCATTGGACTAGCTAGATATTACTCTCTTGGCCATAGACTATAATACTGATCCAACACTTTCTAAGTGCATGTAGCTGTGGGCTTGCATTGGCATGATTAGGGAGTCAAATTATGAGCAAAATGACGGTTTGATGCAGAAGGTCTTTGAGGATCGAAAACCAAAGCCTGGTCCAAACTTAGGGGTCCTTCGAAGGCGTTTAGCTCAGCATCCTCATGTCAGAACTTATAATTCTCCTTTTCCCAACTGTGTTCTTAGACAGTGATCTTTTAAAGTGTGAAGATGTCAAAACCCTCAGGAGGTTAATGAGCCAATAAGAAAATTCACTTTTGGAGGCAAAGTTGTCATCTATAGCAGGGTGTTTTGCATACGAAACTTGACTGGGAGTGGGAAGAGAAAAACTTGCAAGGTGACCAGTGCCTGGTTCTGCATCTGGGTGTTAGGTGCAGTTTGGGGGTAGTTCCACAGAAACAGTTTGCTTGTTGGATGAGGGGTGTTGTGGACTATTTATTAAATATAACAAATAATGTGTCTGATCTGTCTCAGGCACTACAGAGGGCACATGAATTTAAAGGCCCACTGAACTGAAGTGCCTTGGAACATGCAGCTTTATATGATGCGTTGACGTAATTTTCACTGAGACAGGAAGCTGAGGCGGGACATATTGAATGGCCCCTCCCCCTTTTCAAATAGCCAATAGCGTTACTTTACCTCACAGACTGCAAGTCAGACTTGACAGCACCATGGAAGCGAATCCGAGCACTGATGATACGCTGGATTCAATAGTAGAGGTGTAAATAAATTCTAGCCATTTCATTCTTAACCAACATTCAGTTGGAAAATGGAATAAAACTCAAGCATTTGAGCAACCGAACACACATCTCCAACCCATATTGCTCCGTAACGTGTCAATGGTCACTTTGGCCAGGTGGTGTTTATAGCGTAGGAGGCGGAGCTTTAGATTCTAGAGAGCATTTGATTGGACAGAAGATGTGATGAGAAGTTGAAGTCCATGGTGATGTCATAAAAATCCCTGATTCATTTTAGCGGAAGTGAGAGACTGTAAGTTTTGAAAGCTTATATCTCTTAAATGTGAATTTTGTCATACTAACATATTCATACTAAATGCTAAAAAACTACAATTTTGATTACGGGAGGCCTTTAAAAAAAAAATTATACTATACTATCTGATTGGTTGACAAACATTCTGAGGTGTGCAATTATTTGCAGGGAAATGCGCGGCTACAGTAGTTCCAGACAGGTCTTGACAGCATTAAGGCCCGATATTCTCATGGCAAAGTTCTTTTTCGTTCTTTGTTTAGGGGTAAAACGACGTCCGAAATACGTGAGCAGCGATACACTGTTAGCAAACATCTGACGCCAGCCACTCTGATGAGAGCGACGCTTAGATGAATATATAAATACATGCTGCGTGCTTTCCCTTTCGGTAACAAAATAAAAACAACTAAATTGAGAAAACAGTAAGCATTTTAATAAAGCATAAGAAATGCATCTAGTCATAGCAACGTGGATACGTTTGCACAAGCTCTGCAGCACTATATATTACTAATATATCACTTTATATAATAGGTTGCTTAAAGCTGCAGTCCGTAACTTTTTTGGGTTAAAATTTATCCCAAATAAATGTTATGTTACCAGCCAGTGTTCAAAACTCTCTGCTTGCCGTAGCTCGAATCAAAACGGTAAGCTTGTAATAATGTTTTTAACTCCAGTGGTACTGGTGGATTTCTGCGGGAAATTCGAGCATGTCTTCGCGTCATTACGTCACATCTGTCCACATAAAGAAGAGTCTCGGCTAGTAGGCTATGAGTGTGAGGATGGTGGAGATTTATAGCCTTTTCTCACTTGATATAATTAAACTTATCAATTTGATGGCGGATCCAGAAAGGTCCAAACGACATTCACCTGTTGTAAAATGCAAAAGACTTCGGATCGGCTACAGAAAAAAGAGACTGCAACCGGCCCATGCGAAAACAAGGATAAATATCGGAAGGGCTTTTGAAAGGTGTAAATGATATATGAATGCCAGTCTCCACACCGGCGCGACGACTGACAGCCGTACGTTCTCCTCAAAACATTGGATTCATCCGTGCTGTGCCGGGCCGAGGCACAACACACGTAAAGCTGATAATTACGCGAATAACTGCAATTGCAGATTTTGAACAGAGATGGCGACAAAGAGGAAAAACTACGGACTGCAGCTTTAAAATCAAGCAGCTTTAACCATATTAAACATGAAAAACAGTGTCAGTGCCTTGTTTCATCAGAAGTACAACTTAATTTCCTACTATAAAGCAGTTCTCCAGCATGTTCATCTTATTACTCATGTACGTCTGACCACAACCTACTGAACAGGCCAAATGAACCAGAAAAGATTTCCACATGAAAGAAGGCAGAGCCTTCGCCCACACCTACATAACTGCCACAGATCAATGTTAGTACGAAGGTGTTTAGCTGCCGGAGCGAACTTTTCTGATCATTTTATCAGTAAAATAGTTTAGCAACTTAAAAGCTACATGACATTTCTCACTAGCGAGGTAATAACGCTGCTGTTCTTGGAGTAGATAAACTAACAGTTTTGCTATTAGTAGACGCTGCTGTCGAACACTGTTGAGAGACACACAGACTCTGGTAATTCACACACACTTAATCTCTCTCTCTCTCTCTCTCTCTCTCTCTCTCTCTAAACTGCATTAATAATGGCATTGGTCTGCTATCAATGGCCTACACACAAGAGCGCTTTAAGGACAAAAACTTGACAAATGTCTTGAAATACATAATCTGAACAATGTTTTGTGGTGACCATAGTATAAGCTGAATAATTGACTCCGGGCCGTTGAATTGTTCGAAAATAATGCAACTTATTATTAATAATAATATTCTAATAATTAAATGGACGGAATCTATTATTTATTATACAATTGTAACGCTTAAGTTCCAATTAAGACGAAGACGAAGATGAAGATAGTGTATCACAAGGTTTAATAGATAAATCCAAATAGACAGCCAACATGCGAGACAGTGCGCTAGTGCACAGACAATACCGGACCAGGAGCGCAGGTGAAGGAACAACTTAAGAAGGAAAACAAACAAGGATAATTAATCACACACAGCTGACACATATGAACTAATGATAACGATGACCAAGGAGTCAAACGAGTGGCGGGAATCTGAACAAAGATGACATGTGACAAATGAAAACAAACTGAAAGTCCATGAAAACTAAATTAGACTGAACAGAATGGTGACAACAATGATGTGCACAGATAAATAATTTATAACAAATACTGCTATAATATTTCATATTCATAAAAAAGATTGAATTTTGATTTCATGGTGACTTTAAGAGTGTAGAGCCAAAGACATTCTATGAATAAATTGATATTTTTTTATAAGTAAATAAAAACAATTAATTTATTTGTAAGTATTACAAATATTATAAGTATTAATTGATTTTTTTTATTTACACAGAGCCCAAAGGAGGAGGAGGAGGAGGAGGAGGAGGAGGAGGAGGAGGAGGAGGAGGAGGAGGAGGAGGAGGGGGAGGGGGAGGGGGTGGTGGAGGACTGGGTGGGCTGTTTCAGGGTGGAATGCCAAGACTGAGATCACCAGGAAACAACAACGGTAATCATCTAAAATAAATCATTTTTATTATTATTTAATACTACAAGCCTTAAATTAAAGGGGCAAAAATATAAATATAAATATTACATAATAATAATCCTATTTTTAATTTAATAAAATATTATTAATAATAATACAATTATAATTATTATTTAATAATAATAATATCCTATTTATTATTTGATCCTATAATTGTTTTTGCATTGTGACAAAATGAAATCAAAATGTTTATACTATACTATACTATACTATACTATACTATACTATACTATACTATACTATATGTTTATAAAGTAGTAATAATCATAATTTAGTCATTTTATTTTTTTCCATTGGCATAAACTGAAATCAAAATGTTTATACTATACTATACTATACTATGCTATACTATACTATGCTATGCTATGCTATTCTATTCTATTCTATTCTATGCTATGCTATGCTATGCTATGCTATTCTATGCTATGCTATGCTATGCTATGCTATTCTATACTGTACTATGCTATACTATACTATGCTATGCTATGCTATTCTATTCTATTCTATTCTATGCTATGCTATTCTATTCTATTCTATTCTATGCTATGCTATGCTATGCTATGCTATTCTATGCTATGCTATGCTATGCTATGCTATTCTATACTGTACTATGCTATGCTATGCTATACTATACTATGCTATACTATACTATGCTATGCTATTCTATACTGTACTATGCTATGCTATGCTATGCTATACTATACTATGCTATACTAGACTATACTATGCTATGCTATTCTATACTGTACTATACTATGCTATGCTATGCTATGCTATGCTATGCTATGCTATACTATGCTATACTATACTATACTATGCTATGCTATTCTATACTGTACTATACTATACTATACTATGCTATGCTATACTATACTATGCTATACTATACTATACTATGCTATTCTATACTGTACTATACTATGCTATGCTATTCTATACTGTACTATACTATACTATGCTATGCTATGCTATGCTATGCTATGCTATACTATACTATGCTATACTATACTATACTATGCTATGCTATTCTATACTGTACTATACTATACTATACTATGCTATGCTATGCTATACTATGCTATACTATACTATACTATGCTATTCTATACTGTACTATACTATACTATGCTATGCTATGCTATGCTATACTATACTATACTATACTATGCTATGCTATTCTATACTGTACTATACTATACTATACTATGCTATGCTATGCTATGCTATTCTATACTATACTATGCTATGCTATACTATACTATGCTATTGCTATTCTATACTATACTATGCTATGCTATACTATACTATACTATACTATACTATACTATACTATACTATGCTATTCTATACTGTACTCTATACTATATGTATATAATATAATAATAATAATCCTAATTTAGTCCTATTGTTTTTTTCATTGACAAACTGAAATCAAAATGTCTACACTATACTATACTATACAATACTTACTATACTATAAGTGTATAATATTATAATAATAATCCTAATTTAGTCCTTTTGTTTTTTTCCATCGACATAAACTGAAATCAAAATGTTTATACTATACTATACTATACTATACTATACTATACTATACTATACTATACTTGTGTAATATAATAATATTCAACAAAAACTGAAATCAAAATGTGCTGTGCTTAATCATATTCTTCATATTCTTTGTTTTTTGGTCCGTTAAAACAGTAAGAGGACCAATGCCTCCTACAACTGGGAGATTCCCAGCACCCAGCAGCCCAGCAGGAAGCAGACCCCCATTGCCAGTCACCGGACGACCTTCTCCTGGGAGGGCCGGACCCCCACCTGTACCACCATCGGGACGCTCATCCCAGCACAGCTCTCCCAGCGGCCCACCAGCTCTACCTGGAAGCCGACCGTCAGGTTCCTTACCTTCTGTACAACCCCCAAGCCAGCCGAGCAGACGTCCAAGCCTTCCTCCCGCCCCGAGAGAGTCCCAGTCTTCTTTCCCTCCACCACCAATGCCTGCATCTGCCCGGCCGCCATTACCCACGATCCCTAGCAGGCCCTTAGATGACCTCCCTCCCCCTCCACCACCCACTGGAGGAAAAAGACCGTCATTTTCTCGAGATGGCCCACTACCACCACCACCACCATCAACTGAGAGTAAACCAATGAGTTCTCAGAGGCCTATGGGTAATCCGCCTCCATCCTTACCTCCAGGAAGAGGGGGGGCACCACCCATCCCACCATCCCAGAGGGAGGAGCCCAGCACTAGAGGTGGTCAGAGAAACAGCTTTCCTCCTCCTCCTCCAGCTGGACGCTCCAGCCCACTGCCTCCACCGCCCAATGAGCGGCCGCCTCCACCTGGGCGCTCCAGCCCACTGCCTCCACCGCCCAGTGAGCGGCCGCCACCATCGGGACGGAGCCCATCCATACGGGCAGGTATGTGGAAGGTCATTTCTGTTTTGCAGTTCATTTTTTACTGTCAAAATATTGAGTCAAATGTATTTTATATTTATAAAACGGTTAGTTCCAGTCCTTGATTCTGATTGATTTTATATTCACGATAAAACACGGCTATGACCGCTTCACCAAATGGTTCTATGTATCACTACACAACACCCCTAGCAACCACTCTTAGTAACTTAATCATATGTTCTCATTGATATTTTTCATTGAAGCTTATAGAGTAGTATTGTGAGAGATCGAGTAAACGAGTGTACCTGCATTTACAGTAGATATGGCATTTTCCTTCAGGTCAGTCCTATATTCGTAATAAAACATCAGTTTGAATGTCTGCTGCTATGTCTTGTCCTTTTAACATTTGGGGTTTTCCCGTGCCCTGACATGCTAGTCATTTCAATATAAAAGTCTTCTCTACTGACTGACTCACTCATAAAGACAGTCTTTGCCATCATCTAAAGGCGAATTAGTGTAACGTCTGTTGCTATTCACGGTCAGGGACTATTTTTTCCAGTGGAAGGAAGGCTTTTAGTGATTTTACTTCATGAAAGTTGCATTGATACATATTTTTTGGCTTTAATATTTGTACTGTGTGGTAACCGTTTTATAAAAGCTCCGCTTCGCGTCGTTCCTAACAACGCCCTTCAGCTGTGACTTATTTACGATACAGCACAGCCTCTCGTACCTTATTGCTTACATATGTATGGTTTAAATTGGGGTTAGTAAATCTTACTTACTGACTATGTGTTTGTTAAAAACTCTGACAGGACGGAAAGTGATATTGAGGTCATATGAAAAACAAAAACATGTTTTGCCATGTAGTGACATTTTTTAAAATGCAACTAGTATGACTAACTAATATGATGTCTATCTTTAAAAATGTAAGGTGTAAAATAGTTTATAATAAAACATAAATGTGTTTTTGAAAAGTTTGGGGTTGGTAAAATTGTAAAAGTTTTTGAAAAAGTATATTATGCTCACCAGGGCTACATTTTTCAAAATAAAACATATGGTTTTATTATAATTTAAAATGGAGTTTGCTGCTCAAGAAACATTTCTGATTATTATCAATGATTAAAATAGTTGTGCTGCTTCATATTTTTGTGGAAACCATGATACATTTTTTCATCATCCTTTGATGAATTGAAAGTTCAAAGGAACAGCATTATTTTAAAGTATAAATATTTTGTAACATTATAAATGTCTTTACTGTCAATTTTGATCAATTTCATGCATCCTTGCTGAATAAAAGTATTATTTTAAAAAATCTTACTGACCACAAAGGAGTAATTAGTTATAGGAGGAATTACACTGTAAAGTCGTGTTTACACCAAAATTACCCGGAACAACAGAAATTTTTTCCCCCCCAGAGCCCAGACCTGTTGCTGTCTGCGTTTCCACCGCGGTCTAAAGTACCGTGAAGATTAGGCAAATAGTCCGGTGATGTAGGACTGCGCACGACTTTACAGTTCATGCTGGATTTCATCCTCTGAATTTAAGCTCTACAAAGCCTGAACCTCGTCGTCGGTCCATCAGTCGTATTTTTTAAACTCTGTTGATTTGAATAGCAGACGACTGTTACTGCACGCACCGCAACAGATGGTGGTTGAAATAAAATGCTGCGTGGAGTCAACCAATCAAAATGCGGCTTGAACTCAACCAATCAGCATGTTCAGCGCCCAAGTCCCACCCCTGAAAGTTCCTGAACTTTGAAAAGGAAAAAAATACTCGCAAGCAGGGACTTTCAGATGGGGAAATATTTACCCGGAACTTCATTTAGACTCTGGTTCCTGCGGTGGAAACACACTGAGTACCAGCCCAAAGTCCCTAGTTCCTAGAGAAAGTTCCTGCGGTGGAAACACGGCTTAATATGCTTTTAAATTTTCCCCATTTTTCAAATAAACTAAATGTGAATTTGGAGATGCCTGTATACACACGATTCATGTGTTATGATGTTTAGAAACAAGACATTGTTTTATTGTTTTGTGGATTTCTCATCATGCGACTGGACCTCCCCTCCAGGTCCTCTTCCACCTCCACCCACAGGAGGAGGAAACAGAGGTGGGATGCCTCAGCCCGTACCTCCTCCTAATCGTCCCGGTGGATCAGGCAGACCCGCTTTTCCCCCAGACCCTCCCAGAGTGCCCAGCTTTCCTCCCCCACCCCCCGAAACCATCAACGGCTACCAGTGCCCTCCACCACCTGCCACAGGTACGACAGTTAAAGGGACAGTTCACCTGAAAATGAACATTTTCAGGGATTGTTCACCCCCCAAAAATTATGTCATTAATTACTCACCTTCATGTCGTCCCAAACCTGTAAGACATTCATTCATCTTCAGAACACAAATGAGGGCTTTCTGTCCCTCCATTGACAGACTACGCAACTACCACTTTCAAGGTCAAGAAAGGTAGTAAAGACATTAAAGAAATCCATGAGACTCCAGTGGTTTAACCTCAATTTTATAAAGCGACGCAAGTGCTTTGTTTGTGCAAAAAAAAAACAGAATTTACCACTTTATTTACAAAATATGAATCTCCAACTCTACAACGTCTGCTGTCGTGTCAACACACAACATATGTGACCCTGGACCACAAAACCAGTCACATGGGTCACTTTTTTGAAATTGAGATTCATACATCAACTGAAAGTTGAATAAATAAGCTTCCCATTGATGTATGGTTTGTTATGACAGGACAATATTTGGCCGAGATACAACTATTTGAAAATCTGGAATCTAAGGGTTGCAAAAAAATCGAAACATTGAGAAAATCTCCTTAAAAGTTGTGCATTTATGTTCACGATTGTGCTGCATCCACTCACAAAAATAAATGTTTTATATATTTATGGTCGGAAATTTACAAAATATCTTCACGGAACATGATCTTTACTTAATATCCTAATGATTTTTGGCATAAAAGAAAAATCGATAATTTTGACCCATACAATGTATTGTCGGCTATTGCCACAAATATACGCGTGCGACTTATGACTGGTTTTGTGATCCAGGGATGCATCGTGGTGCTCTCTTGAACGTGCATATTTAGTAAATAAAGTGGTAAATTCAGTTTTTTGTGCAAAGCACTCGCATCGCTCTATAAAATTGAGGTTAAACCACTGGAGTCTCATGGATTACTTTAATAATGTCTTTACTACCTTTCTTGACCTTGAAAGTGGTAGTTGCGTAGAATGTCAACAGAGGGACAGAAATCTCTCAGATTTCATTAAAAAGATCTTAATTTGTGTTTCGAAGATGAATGAAAGTCTAACGGTTTTGGAACTACATGAGGTTGAGTAATTAATGACTGAATTTTTGGGGTAACTATCCCTTTAAGACTGGAACCTACATCTTATATCTGTTTATGAGAAAATGGCAGCATGTATAGGTCAACCATACAAAAGGTAGTGAGTTTAAACCTGAAGAGAGACATTTCTGCATTGTCGTCAAAAAACAGAATTGAAAATAAAGTAGGTTTTCTGGATATGAGAAAGTATTTTAACAGAAATAAGTTGAGTTTTAACAAAAAATGTATGGTTATTGTATTTGGAAGGGATAGTTCACAGGGTGAAATTCTGTCCTCATTTACTCACCCTCGTGTCGTTCCAAACCTGTATGACTTTCTTTCTGTCTTCTGTGGAATGTTGAAGAAAATATTTTGAAGAATGTTTAGAAAAAAACTGCTTCGGTTCCCTTTGACTTCCATTGTTTGAACAAAACAAAAACTACAATGGAAGTCAAAGGGAACTGACTCTGAAATATCTTCTTCTGTATTCTGAAGAAGGTTCGAAGTCATTCAGGTTTGAAACGGCATGAGGGCCAGTAAATGATGAAATGATTTTCATTGTGGGTGACCTTTCCCTTTAATGTCCATAGATAGCAGATGCAGCATTACGTATGGTTATGAAAATGTGCTATTAACAATTGCTATTGACTGACTCTGTTTGGCGGTAAATAATCTATCGTATTCTTTTCCTCTAGATGAATGGGGGATGAGGTTTTCCTTCCATGCTCTGTCTGAATTACCTCCACCAGAGCCGTACGTCTCCTTCACGAAGTCTTACCCCAGCAAGGCCGGGGGCAAAGGTCAGCACTGCAGGGTTTTGTGCAGAATTGTAATGAGAGTTCTCTAAAAGTGTGTGTTGTTGTGAATCTAGTATGATGCAAATGTCCACCCACAATTGGTTTTTGTTTTCCTGCTTTTAGAGGTGATATGTTTAAGTTTTGCATATTTTAATGTCAGAATAGTTAGTTTATATCTATTTGTTTTTCAGGAATCGGAGACAGAGGAGCGCCACCCTTGCCACCAATTCCCAGATGAAATGTTTAGGCATTATCATAGTATGAGATGGATTTTCATCTGCTGAATGAGACTCAAGAACTCATTTTTTATATATATAAAAAAATAATTCTTTATTTTTCTAATTTCTTTTGGGCGAAAAAATGTATGTCCACTATGGCAATTAAAGTGCATTCTGTCATTATCCGTGAAAGTTTGTTTTAATCAGTTTGAAATTAAAAGATTTTTGTGTGTGTACAGGTTTAAACTGCATTGTGAGGTCCAAATGTCCCAACAAGTGTGTGTGTGTGTGTGTGTGTGTGTAGTTCAGGTATTTCCTACATTGCGGGGACATTTTTGGTCCTCATGAGGAAAACAGCTTATAAATCAAAAAAGTGATTGATTTGAAAATGTAAAAATGCTGAATGTTTTTTGTGATGGGTTGGTTTAGGGGTCGGGTTATGGGAGAAAATATACCGTTTGAACAGTATAAAAATTATTATTTCTAAGGATGTCCCTATAAAACATGAAAGCCCAACTTACAAAAATACCTTGTCCTGCTAATTATATCTACATTTATTTATTTAACAGACTAATGTATCTGACTAACATTTGAGAAAAATAGTGAGTAATTTAATGTATCATAAAGTAGCACACATTTCATCAGGAATCCAGAAGGTTACGCAGCTAGAAAAGTGAAGTTGCAAAACTGAAGAGGAAAGAGAGATAAGTTCACATTTGAAGTAGTTGGGGCATTTTGCCTCTCAATTGAAAATGGTTATTCTCTCCTGAATTTATTTGTTTTTCAATAAACTTTCCTACAAATAATATGTAGGACATATCAATGCAGGAATATAGAATAGCCTACATTAAAGCCGCTGTGAGCAAGGAAGTGAATATAGCGAAGCGATGCTAACTTATGTCAAACCAAGCCACTGAAAGTCCCCACACTGCCATGCCTTCAACCCTTCAACCCTTCAACCACATGCCTGTGTGTGTGTGTGTGTGTGTGTGTGTGTGAACTGGAAGAACTATATCTGTCTAGTAAAGCTGTAATCTGATTGGCTGAAAGGGCACGTGAACAAGGCTGATACAATGAGGTAGATGGAGTAATGACTAGATTTGTCAATACGTATGACATCAAATCACTGAAAGATGGTCAGAGTTTTGTATTAACACTTGATAGCAAGTAAAACATAAAGCATAACTGTAAATTCTGCTTTGTTTTCTGATTATGCTGCATTTTTTGTAGGCTATTGCAGTGTTCCTCAAATTCTGAATTCAGCCCAGGGCAACGTAAATGTATATTTTATGGGTTTGTATTTGTATTGCTCTCTTTTTCTTCACGCAAACTGATCAGTAGCCCAAAATAAAGTTCGACTAATAATCCTGAAGTCAAACATTTAGCTGTACATTGTGAATGCTTTATTGAGAGAAATGCCTCCCTCTATCGACCACGACAAGAACATCTGGCTTGGTATTTTGTAAAGCTGTCAATCAAATCAGTAATACGGTAAAGATCAGTTTTTCCGAATGAATACAAATTGGAATGTGTGAAATGTAAGTATTATTCCCATAGAACCGAGAGTTTTCATATATATATATATATATATATATTTTTTTTTTTAATAAAGGAGGTTTCCATATTACGTGTGTTGTTTCGGGCTTATGTTACGCAAAGGAAAGCACCACGTGAAAGGTGCCTGTGCGCTTGTGCGCATGCGCACACTCTTGACCGATTTCTATTGGCGAGTGTGATGATAACTTCACTGCAGCGGTGTGTGTGAGTGTGTGTTAGTACTGAGATAACAAGACTCATGCTTACAGCGCACAGACAGAGCAGAGGCGATGCGGAAGAGCAGTTATGGATCTGAGATCACTGCTCAATGTCATCTGAAAGAGACAACATGAGTGAAAGTGTGTTTGTGTGTGTGTGTGTGTCTGTCACACACTAGAACGGATTTACAGGAATCAGCTGATCCGGTGAGTCTGTCAACAACTCACTGTACATACAGAACCCAGTACATCTATCGATTCTGGTGTTAATGCTAAATTATATATTGCCTGGTACTAACATGCACTATACGGACTGTGTTCAATTCAAACTAGTACCAGAAAGTAAAATTAAACTGTTACCATGACGGACAGGACTGTAATATTATCTTAAAGTGAATACATAAATCCATCTGATGCCATCACTGGATCATGGTAAAATCCTCTAGGGTTTGACTAGAAAGAAATACCCACGTGTCTGTCACAGTGCACTTTTAGCCCTGTAAAGCTTTTTTGTTTTGTTTTGTTCAATGGAACAGTTTATCGAACCTTAAGTTTAGACAGAATATAACATTAGACAAAATATTTTAGAAAATCTGAAAAAAAGTTGTGTTGCATCATACGTGTTTTATGTTTTGTATCATATTTGATACATCAAGTACTCGTGTGGTAAGATATAGTGAGAATATGGAGCTCATCCTCGACGAAGAAAACAAAAAACGTTTTATTCAGAGGCCCAAACTGAGCAAAAATATGTAATTTGGTGCAATTGTTATTTACATTTGTACAAAATAAGATTAAATTCTCAATGAGATCTTTATATAGGCCTAAGTAGCACAATACTTTCATAAAATGCTTATAAATATTAGTTGTCACTCTTTATATCCCCCAATAATGTCTTAGTAAGATGATATTAAATTCTTAGTTTTATGATCAAAGCTCTTTAGTTTTAAAACATTAATGCAACGCAATAAAATGATGATGGAGA
The DNA here is from genome assembly GCF_963993115.1 of Abramis brama. NCBI lineage: Eukaryota > Metazoa > Chordata > Actinopteri > Cypriniformes > Leuciscidae > Abramis > Abramis brama. Next base: position 11,092,646 of record NC_139970.1, read on the forward strand.
GACGAACTAATAAGCGTTCCTCAAAATGGATCATATTTGATAATACTTCCATTTTAACATTTAAAAGGAACTAACCTAAGTTTCTTCAGTCCAGTAAATGTTCATCTTAAAATATTAATAACAATATAAAAATTATTGTAATATTAAACATATTGTTACTGTACATACAAACCAGTAAAGATTTCACAGTAAAACGCATGTGTATCATGACCATAAGGAGGATATTTAGAATTATATTAAAGGACTTTTTACTTGCTAAAAAGATTACACTATAAACGGGGACAGAAGGCATGTAGTTTATTGTATGCAAAAGGTTTTTCAAGCTTTATTCAAGGTAGATATGCATGTATCAAATATGATACAGTAGGCTTTACAGTTAAGGGTTTGACTAGACATTCATATATATATGCAGGGCCTAAAACTAACTTTTTGCCACACATGCCAATGGCGTTGACTTAAGAACATTTACCAGCCATAAATATATTTACTGGCCATGAAACATGTAACAGGCAGTTATGACACCAACATTTTAGATACCAGTGAAAATTCACAATTTCACTCTATTACAATTTTGATACAACATCTAAAACTACTAGCCTAACTAAAATAAATGTAAAAAAAATCAGAGCAAATAATCAAATTGCAAGCAAAAGCACAAATAAATACAGTAGAACATAGATACAAATGAAATAAATAGTGATTTTTAGGTTTTTGGGGTATGTCTGACAGTAGTTTTCACAGAACTAAACTGATTAATCCTTATTAAAGTTACAAAAGTTATTCAGTCAAGAGCAGTGAGTGAATTTTTCTTTGTTTTGTTGTTTGATGAACATTGAAACCGTGGACTGCAGCAGGAATATTAGGCTCCTGTCACTTTAAGAGCTGCACGGATCAAATGTCCTGATACACATTCGTTTTCTTTCTCAACTGTTTACGCTCACTTAAGAAAACCGACTCTGTTTACTTGGATACTCGCCGAGACGGGCATTTTGACATCATTTTGTGTGAATTTGCCCGTTCAAGCGAAAGACGACGTGAAAGAGTTCGATTTACTATTTGTGCGCTGTCTGAGACACGGCTTTTCTGATCGCGCGCTTCGAATGTTTAAACTTCCCACATATCGCAAGAGTAACGAATTGCGCTTGAATATTTAAATTCGCAAGGATTAAACTTTCGTGATGATTCATCACTGGCCCGTCAACTTTAATATACTCTCATTTGGCGTTTGACGAGTGTTAATTTTAGGCCCTATATATATATATATATATATATATATATATATATATATATTCATCAAACCATTTATACTTGCTATTATAGAGCATAGTTGATTTGGTAGCATGGGACCATGGCACACACATATGGTTATCATTCAGAGCCATTTTATGCAAATACCAGGATATATTCAAATATTCACTGTGCTGTATAACGTTCAGTTTGAAACACATATTCCATACATTAAATATTCACTAGACATGTATGATTGTTTGTATTCTAAGTAAAAGTCATGCAAAATTGTCTTTTGAATAAACGAATGAACTCTTTTTCTTTACTTTTCAGGATGTTTAGTTACTTTGCAATTGTTTACCCATTCACACGGCTGTGACGGGCCTGTAGTCAAACTCAGGATGGATGATCTGTCGGGTAATATTTCCATCTTCTTCGGGGTTGGATCTGACCCCCCCTCCGTCCCACCCAGCATGTCAATTGACAAACTCCTCCCAGCCCTGCTCGAGTGTTTCGGGATAATTCTCTGCGGATACGTCGCAGGCCGCACAAACATCATCCCATCTACACAAGCCAAAGGACTGGGCAGCTTTGTGTCCAAGTTTGCGCTTCCAGCTCTGCTGTTCAAAAACATGGTGCTGCTGGACTTTGGGGACGTAATCTGGCCATTTTTCTTTAGCATTCTGGTGGCCAAAGTGACTGTGTTCTTTTTTGTGTGTATACTCACACTTTTGGTGGCAAACAGAGAGAGTCGTTTCTCCAAAGCTGGCCTGTTCTCCATATTTGCCACACAGAGTAATGACTTTGCTCTGGGGTTCCCTATAGGTGAGTAGAAAAGGACAAGCCCTGAATAAATAAATATATAAAGCATGTGTTATAAACATGTTACCATAAGGAAACTCATTATGGTTACAGAACAAAAGAAACAGAAAACCTCAAACCCACAGATAATGAAAGTCTTGATGGTAATATTTCTGACTGTGTATGCACGTTTGTTCTTTTACTTTCGTCTGCTCAGAGTTTTCACCATGAATGAAAAGTTCGTAACACAATCCATATGTTGTACAGCCTGTTAGTTCAGTTTGAGGTTCATTTTCATTGTCTTGAATGCTTTTGCAGATAATACTAGTATGATTCACCTCAGCCAGTTGAAATGTCAGTTATTTGAATATTGAAAAAACATTGAAACATTTATTTCTAAATAGTTAAGAAGTAAAAGGATTGAAACACTTTGCAAAAATGAAACAAAATGGTAAGACTTTTGGGTCCAGTTCTCACTATTAACTAGTTGCTTATTAGCGTACATATTACTAGGATATTGGTCGTTTATTAGTACTTATAAAGCACATATTAATGTCTTATTCTGCATGACCATATTCTACATCCCTTAATCCACCCAAACTTAATAACTACCTCACTAACTATTTATTTGCAGCAATTAGGAGTTTATTGAGACAAAAGTCTTAGATAATAGTGAGAATTGGACCCTAAAGTAACTAAAGTGTGATTCAACCTTCATCCATGACATTGATTCCCCCAGAATGTAGAAATGTCGATGTATCAGTTGCTTTATTGGTTTATGTCTTCGCAAGCAATACATACAGAGAATGAGCCCTAAGGCCAGTTCACACCAATAACGGAAACTTTAACAATAACTATAATGATAGCTATATTAGCATCCAAACCACAATAACATTCTCTGCATGTTGCAGTTTTGACGTCTGCCACTTTAAAGCTCTTTAAAGTCAAGTGGATTCTGATTGGCTGTCAATGTTTGTTTGTTTTTTGCACCCTGAAACTGATTCCAATGTGTCAGTTAACATGGTTATATCGGTGTTGTGGCCTTTATACTTCCAATATAGTATTGGTTGATGTTGTATAAGGTAAATGTTGTTCAATAGACCTTTAACCCAGAAATTGAGTAAGCAAAGGTCAAGTGGAACTGAAAAAAGAATTTACTGAAGATCCCAAACAGGAAGAGGGAATTTAACTTCTCATTTTAGCCTTTGACGACACGCGCTGTTCCAAACCCATATTATCTTTCTTCCTCACAAGGATATTTTTTGAAGAATGGCCAAGCCTACTTGAGTAAATGGATGAGTAAATGATGACATTATTTTCAGTGTTAGTGAGCATTTTGTTAATGTTGTTCCTTTGCGTCCTCCACAGTTGAAGCTCTGTATCGCAACACCCATCCTGAGTACCTTCAGTACATCTACCTGGTAGCTCCCGTCTCCCTCATGGTCCTAAACCCGCTAGGCTTTGCATTCTGTGAGGTGCAGAGGTGGAGAAATGGTGAACTTCAGCAGCAGAGTAAGCTGCGAGTGCTGGGTTTGGTGGTCCTTCAAGTTGTCAAAAACCCCATTGTCTTTATGGTGGTGATCGGGCTCATTTCTCACTTTCTGCTGGGCCAGAAGATCCCGCCCTTCATGGAGGAGTTTGTAGATGGTCTGGCAAACTCTTTTGGGGGAGCAGCACTGTTTTATCTGGGTCTGTCCATGGTGGGTCAGCTGAAAAAACTTACCCGCTCCACTGTGGTAGCCCTGATTCTCCTCATCACGGCAAAACTGTAAGTCTACCATGCAGTTTGTTAGTAAAAAAAGATAGAATATCCTGTCATCATTTGTCATTCCAAAACTGATTTTTATTCTTCTGTGGAACACAAAAGATGTTTAGCAGAATGTCCATGATGCTCTTTTCCATACAATGAAACCGAATGGTGTTTTAGACTGTCAAGCTGCGAATTGGACGATAAAGCAACATCAAAATATGATAAAAGTAGTTCTAAAGACAAGGCTATGACCTGAAATGGAGCACAGCAAGTCAAAAAAGTAAACAAGCAAAAAAGTACTTTTTGTGTGCTCTATTTCAAGTCATAGCCTTGTCTTTAGAACAGACCAGAATTTAAGTAATTATTCCCTGATCTTTCCATTCACATTATTTTTCAATATTAATTCCCGTTTGTGCACATTCAGACCGTCAAGTCATGAGTTACAATATTAATATAAAAAAGTATCTAATTACGGGGAGCAATGTGTTATGTTACGTTTGCGTTACTCTTTCTCACTCTCTTCCAAGCCTTGCAGGTGTGTTTTTTACTTATTAGTACTTTTTTGCAAGTGTTTAACAAAGTAATGCATTCAACAACATAGCCTATATGACATAGACCTTCATTTTCTTTCAAAAACACATATTTCATATTCAGTGTTAACTTGGGGTAACACACTACAAGTAACGTGAGTTGCCAGGCATGATTCAATATATTACTGTCAATTTTAAATTAAGAGACCATTTTATTTCTCTTATTCAAGATAATATATATTATAACATTTCTATAAAGACACTTATTTACTATTGTGGTGTGAATAATAAAACAAACACTTAAACTGCGAGCATAAGTTTAAAGAAGGCAATGCATATTATAGAAATAAATTATATAAATGAAATGGGCCTTGATGTAAATGCTTCAGATAAATAAGGTCTTGAGCTGCGAAACCTTAGTGAATATCTTCACATTCATTTGAAATTGTGTTGTATCATCCTATGACATGTGATTCATTTAAATGTTGAATATAAGTCCACACCTACACCACATATTATGATAACATGCCTAAAGTAAATATTTGATAGTTTTTTTCTCTATCTTTTAATCAAACAGGTTAACATATTTAAGCTATTTTGATTTCTACCATAGACATCAGTGTTTATATCTGAACGTCTTGGTTACTGATGTAACCCTTGTTCCCTGATGGAGGGAACGGAAACTTTATGTTGACTGACAAATGGGGTCTCGCTTGGGGGCCCCAAGCACCTCTGAGTTTTAGAAAATGGCCAATGGAATTGGCGAGTGTAATTTGCATGCCGAGCCACTCCCCCAAACTTGCGGGTGTATAAGATGGCAGCACGCATCAACTCATTCAGGTTTATGCTGAGAAGCCGAGACGTGGGGTTCCCCGCCATTCAGCAGTGATTCACTGTTGTGGCAGGGGGCACATAACGTCACCGTTCCCTCTATCAGAGAACGAGGGTTACATCAGTAACCTAGACATTCCCTATCTGTCAGTCACTACACTTTTATATCGACTGACAAATGGGATCCTTATGGAAAATGCCACAACCATTGAACTGTTTTACAAGTGATGGAGATGCAGATGCTGGCAAGCTGTAGAGTGCCTTTTTGGCAACAGCTTTCTTTGAGTCATAACCTACCCAGAGCCCCACGTAAGCCCAAAATGTTAGTCCTCTATACCAACAGAATGGAAGGGACAGTGCTTACAATGGAGACAGTCGTAGCTGTTGTTCCTTGTACATTTTATTTCATGGATGGAGTGCTTCAGTCTCAATTCCCTTTTTTCAGGCATCACCAGTGTTATTAATGCCACATTGGGGATTACCAAGGGGGAATCACAACACATTGGGCATCTAGCCCAGCACAGAGCCTGACCGAGCAGGTATGCACTGGAGTACTGGGCCTGGCATCAGACGCCTCTGCCACGTCTGACTGCTGAAGGATGCTCAAAGGAAAGTCAATCCAGGGATCGCCAAGCGGGATACTCAGCTGGAGAGCCAAGAAGGCACTCATATCCCTCCTCTTAGAGGGGAATGGCGCTGCAAGCGAGACACAGAGCCAACCTTCCAGCATATTACCTTTTTATGCCCTACACATGGGAAGAAACTGGCTCCACTCAGACATTGTAGAATCTCACAAAGGTATTAGGTGTCGCCCAGCCCACAGCTCTGCAGATAAGAGGCGCTGCGCACCAATGCCCAGAAGGAGGCACCACTCTGAGAGCAGGGCGAGCATCACTGCCATCAACTCCAGGCAATTGATATGCTATCGCAGTCGAGGTCCCGTCTAGGAGCCCAAGCTGCATGCCCATTGAAAGTTAGGGGACAGACCGTTGTGATAACCTCAGAACTCGCCTTTGTAGCCAGTGCGGTCTCATATGCATCAATCCGAACGGTGTGACCTCGGCTGTGAATGCCATGTGCCCCAGGAGCCTCTGAAAATGTTTCAGTGGAACCACTGTTTTGCTCCTGAATGCTTTCAGGCTGTGCACGCTCATTGGTGAAGCACGCCGTCATTCTGACCGAGCCTAATAGTCCATACCAAGAAAAGAGATGCTCTGCACAGGGGAGAGCTTGCTTTTTTCCCATTTGACCAAAAGTCCCATATGGTTGACGTGTCTGAGCATCAGGTCCCTGTGTTCGTACAACAGATCTCGAGAATGAGCTAGAATTAGCCAGGTGTTGAGATAGTTGGGAATGCGAATGCCTACTTCCCTTTCCCTTAGTAATGATGCAGGGAGACAGGGACAGTCTAAAGGAGAGGACCTTGTACTGATATGCCCAACCCTAATTGGGTAAACCAAAGAAACGGTCTCTGTCGAGGCAGAATCGAGACGTGGAAGTCCTTCAAGTCAATTCCTGCAAACCAATCGTGGGGATGAATGCACGTGAGAATGCATTTCTGTGTCAGCATTTTTATCGGGAATTTGTGAAGGGCCTCTAAACTCGCAGCTCCAAGATTGGCCATAACCCACCGCTTTTCTTGGGTACGATGATGTAAGGGCTGTAAAACCCGACTTCATCTCAGCTGAAGGGACTGGCTCTATTGCGTCCTTCTATTGCGGCCAACAGGACCACAATATTGTGCGCAGGACAGGGGCATCTTTGCCTGCCACAGAGGTAAAGAAGACTCCACTGAACTTCTGGGGATGCCTGGTAAACTGAATCACATAGCCGAGTCTGATTGTCCGCAAGAGCCTGCAAGATAGGATAGGCTGGGAAGCGCTAGCTAGGGTCCCAGGCTCGGTGCGAGCTGCACCAAGGGGACAACCGACGTACCCACAGAGGGGCGGCAAGGGGGAGCACTGGGGCCCAACCCCGGAAGCGCAACATCACGAAATAGAGGCAGTGAGTGTGGTGTGACGCTTATCTTGCTCAAAGGATCCTGCAAAAAGAATGACCGGAGATGCGTAAGGAGGCAACACCTCCTGGAATTGCGGCCTCGTGGCAAATGTGAAAGTGGGGGCTGAAAATGAGGACGCATAGCATCGCTCACTGCCAGACCGTATGTATGACCCTGTATGGCCCAGAGATTGAGGAAACTTCTCTTAGTTTAATTTGTAACAAATTGAAAATGTGGGAACCGCTGTCCGTTGAGCCAGCGGTGGAACAGAAAAATAAAAAACAAGGATCCTCCACCCGGCACTCTTCTGGGGAAATCTGCTCTTTGCACTGAAGTACCAAGGGGAATTTTGCTGCTCTTAACTGCTGCTTTTGCTGCTCTTTGAGAATGGAAAAACCCTCTGAATGCGACCTAATTCATCTCGCCAATTCCATTGCCCATTTTTCTAAAACTCAGAGGCTTCCAAGTAAGACCCCATTTGCCAGTTGACATAATGTTGTAGTGACTGACAGATGGGAAACTATAAACTCTTAACCCAGTACTTCTGTGATAATTTGAATTATTGTAAGGCAGAAATAATGATACTGTGTGGTTGAAAATACTGTCTGTGAAACTGTTTCATACCTGTACATGACAAATGCTTTCTCTGGCTCAGCTGCAACACAGATCTGAATGTTCACTGTGATTGTACTTGCATAAGGTTTAATAGACACATAGCCGAATTGCTGTCATTTAGAAATAAGATTATGTAGGTTTTTAAATTGAGATCACAATCTTTTAACAATTAATCCTGCAGCTCTAGTATAGATTATAGATGATTGAATCTTGCTTGCTTTGGTGTTGCCACCTCCTTGCCAGTAATTTACTAGGTCAGTCCCCATGTTGAGAGAAATTGTGAGTAAAGTGCAGAGGCGTTGTGTGCACTGTGTAAACATGTTATTGTAGATCTATACTAAATGAGAGCATTTACTTGTCTCACTTGCACAAAAACAGATTCAGTATTCCTCAAAATGAACAAAAATAAAATAAAATGCAAACTCAGAATATTAATAAAACCTGCAATAATTAAATGTTAAATTACACAAATATACTGTATGTATTTAATCTCACTTTATTAACCAATGTCTTTGCTGCTGACCTTCGATGATCTAATTCAACCATACTAATAAGCAAAAATGACTTTAGATAAACATCACATTTGTGTTTCTTTTTTTTTAGAAAGTTGAAATTTCTTCTCCTGTTGAAAATTTTCCACTTTGGAAAGCGTTTTCAAAAAGCTCAGTTTTCGCAGAACAAAAACGCTGAAGATGGCGAGAAAAACTGAGAGAAAAAGATTCGTTTTCATAGAATAAACGTATTAGTGTGGACAAGGCGTTAGAATATTTCCTCACTCCTAGAGCTGTTCATGCCATACAAAAGATATCTTAAAAGTATGTAAAAAGCTCTTTTTATTGAAAGTTAAAAATGAATGCTTTGAAGAATTTTAATTTTAATTAATTTAGGCAAAGTAATTAAAGTAACATGAATTAAGTAACTCAAATATTAATGTGTAATAAAAAAATAATAATCTGATTACGTGATGCACATTACTTGTAATGTGTAACCCCCAACACTGTTCATGGGACACACGAGAACCATTGACGTCAAGCAAGATTCAAATATGCACAATTGTAAATGAGATGTGAGAGCCAACTTTTGGGTGACATGTCTGTACATTGGTAATGCATTTAAACAGTCTTCTAGACACTCACTCTGATCTTTGTATGTTTTACTAAGGCAAGAAAACTAATGTAATGTTTATGCCCTATTGATTTTGATATCTGTAAATATGCAGGTAGCTGCTTCTAGTATAACTTGGCATCAGTTCAACACTGTGTTTGTGAAATGGGAATGTTTCTCAGAGCATCAACAGAGTAGAGGTAACCCATGTGCTTTAAACACACAAGCTTAGCTAGAGGACAGAAACACTGTTTGAAACAACTCATCTGTTTTACCTGGATATTTACTCTGGCACTGTGCTATATTTTAATGTATTCAGGTATTATCGATGAGCGAGATCAAAAGGTCTAATTGTGACATTGCTAAAAATGGTTCCTGTAATCTGATGATCTTGCGTTCTTGGCAGTTTCATTACATTATGCAGAACTCATTCTGTTCTCTTTAGGCTGATGATGCCTCTGATCTGTAGAGGGATGGTTGAGGTTTTGGACTGTGGAAACAGAAGCTCACTGAACCACACCAGTTTGTCAAACTACGCCTTTCTGTATGGAGTCTTCCCCACTGCCCCCAGTGTGGCCATATACGCAGCGCAGTACAACATGGAGCTGGAGGTGGTATGTACCTCTTCCACCTACTTCACCACTCAAAAGTTTGCCATTAGTACAATATTTTTGTAACCCTTTATTTTAAGGTGTCCGTGTTACAGTGTACTTATACATTTAAGCACTGAGTAATAAAAATTAACAACATGTACTTATTATAGGATTAGGGTTAGGATGAGGGTTTGGTTTAGTGTTAGCTGCATGTAATTATGCATAATTTATAATTATTACCACAGTAACTACATGTAACGTGTAACAAGGACACTGTAAAATGCATTAAACAAAACACATATTAATCAGAGGTTACAGTAAAGATGTTTACATTCTACTTTGGTAACACTTTACAATAAGGTTTCATTTGTTAACATGAACTATGAATTAACAATACTTCTAAAGCATTTATTCATCTTAGTTAAAGGGGTCATCGGATGCAAAATTCACTTTTATATGGTGTTTACATAAACACAACCACACAATCACCACACAATGAAAAAAATCCATTCACTCCTTTTCTTTTAACCCTGACAGACTGTCCCGCATTAGCATATTTCCCGTATTAGCATATTTCCTCAGCCATTTGTATACTGTCCGCCAAGGCATCACTTTAGGTTTAGCCCCACGGAAGAGAGAGATGGGGGGAGCAGTTGCTCATTATCATTTAAAGAGAGATGCACCGAAACGGGTCGCTGTGAACAGAGCTGATTTTGAGGAGGTAAAAAGGGTGTTTTACACAACCATTGAGGAATTTTAACCAAAGTATGTTACAAACTTTAAATAAAGACCCTAAAGAATCACACCAACTTGTGGAAAATGGGCATCCGGTGACATTATTAAAATCAAAGGTTGTGTTTGTTAACATTAGTTAATGAACTAACATGAGCAAACAATGAACAGCTGTATTTTTACAAAGATTAGTACATACTGTGACAAATGTATTACTCATTGTTTGTTCATGTTAGTTATTAACTAATGTTAAAGGAGACATATCATGCTTTTAAATCGTTCCTTTTTACATATAAATCATACATTTGTAGTCTATATAAAGCAGAACTGCAATGCTTGGGTCTGAATTCCTCATTATTATAGCTCCACAGGACCCTTTTTCTTTTACCCCTTTTCTGATGTGTGTCTGAGAGCAACACGTTTTGGTGCGGTCTCTTTAAATACAATTGAGAGACTTCATACCCCGCCCACACTCGGTTCAACTCCACCCCGTTCGGACATTTTTGTAGTTTGATAGCAGAGATACGATTATCTAGCGGCACAGAAACGTTTTATTCACACGTTATTAACAAAATGTCAACAACGGAAGACTTGTCCAGCCAGCCTTACATGTTCGAGCCAGAGTCGGAGCAGGAGCGAGATGAAAATGAAGACGACGAACCTGCAGAACAACGTCTTCATATCACAATGGTGTGTTACTGTATTTACACATGAAACTTTGGTCTTCCGACCTTTTACCACCGTGTCGATTTATTTTGATTAATATGTGCGAGGGAGAGAGAGCAAGACAGCGTCTAGTTTGGAGACGGTGATGTCTTGTTTACACTTTCGCCTGGCTCCGAAGAGAGGGAGCGCGCGCGCGACCGGGTCTCTCTCTCTCTCTGCTCGTTCTTTCAGTTAAACATGCGCCCTGTCACAAGCGCGGCAGTTCATCTACATTAAACGGTGTAATGAAGCGTGTGGGTTACTACATCCAACAACCGAACATTTTAACTTACCCTCTCGTAACTTCTGCATCCTTTAGCTTGGACTACAAAATTGCAGCGAGAAATAAAAATGGCGGATTGCTCGAAGTGTTGGGCCGGAAGTCAATGTCCTTATTTGGCAGTTCCGCTGCAAATACTGTGACGTAATAGTTCAAAAAACGTCATAGAGAACAGAAAAATCGGAACAGGTTGAAAAATATGACCAAAACAGAATATAAAGATATCAACGAAGCACCTGAAGAGAATAATTTCAACTTTTCTGTACTTCTAAACACTCCAAATATACAACAAAATGCATTTAAGGGCTAAAAAAGTGGATTTAGCATATGTCCCCTTTAACAAATGAGACCTTATTGTGAAATGTAACCTCTATTTTAAATAAATACTGTTCTTTTGAACTTTCTATTGATCAAAAAATCCTGAAAAAAAAATTCTTTTTTTTTTTTTTTTTTTGCATCAAATCATCATATTATAATGATTTCTGAAGGATCACGTGACACTGAAGACTGGAGTAATGATGCTGAATATTCACAGAAATAAATTACATTTGAAAACATATTCCAACAGAAATCCGTTCTTTTAAAATGTAATAATATATTTATTTTTTTTACTGTATTTTTGATCAAATTAATGCAGCTTTGATGAGCAGAAGAGGCTTCTTTCAAAATCTTACCGATCCCAAACTTTTAAACAGTAGTGTACGCTAATGAATCTCTTTCAAACCATTTTTTTAAAGCTGAATGTGAATTTTTCATCTTAGTTTGTATGTGTCTGATGATATTCTACATTTGTTTCATTACTTTATGTACAATAGCACACTTATTTTCCACCTTATTGAATTAGTTTAGTTTCATTTTAAAGGTTTATCATAGAACCGTGCTCATATATGAAGTGTGTCCTCCCTCAGGTGACCTCAGGTATGGTGATCGGCACGTTCCTGTCGGCTCCCATCATGTACGTGTCCGCCTGGCTGCTGACCATTCCCTGGATGGACTCGGCGCCGCTGGCGTCGGCACTGCAGAACGTTAGCTTCAACATCAGCATTATCTGCCTGTTTGCATTGGTGAGTGTGGACATGCTCGCACGCAGATGTGCGTTTTCATTTCTCTTTCTTCATTTCTCTGCTTCCTCTTAAAAACATAAATTGTTACGGTGTGGTAATATTCTCGTCGTCCCTCATGCTGGTGCCGAGAGCACATGTTTGTGTTGCCTCTGCTATAATGCAAATGATTGTTAAGGGATGAAGGTAAATCCATGTTATTATCAGTGTTGCTGGATATGTCGTGGAAACCAGAAATTAAATGTGTACATGCTGTGGGAAATCTGTAATTATGTCAGACTAATGTTTGGGGGTTTTTTTTGGACAAGTTGGGACAAAAGATTAGAAAGTAACATGATGCCTATTTTTTTGTCTGTTTATTAAAGAAATATTTATTTAAAAATTATTTTATTATTTTTTGGAGGGCAAATAATAAAAACAACTGTCCTGATATCATAATGAAGAAAAATGCATCATTGAAAGAAACTAATTCTTGAAAAGAAAAGTAGTGTGTCATAATCTTAGTTGTAAAATCTAATTTATTTATATGTAATATATTTATTTTAACATTTATTTCAAATTTTTTAAAGCATTCTTTGTAAAATATATAGTTGATAAATAATAATAAATGAGATTTGTGCACTTAATATATTATAACTTGGTTATACCACATGACAAATATAAAGTTAAATTTAAACTTATTTTTTAAAAGGGCATACAAGTTTTTCAGAGCCATATCAAATGAACACAGAGACTGAACATTTTGACCCTGATTTCAGATAATATAAACCATCAGAAGTCAAGAATATTTAGGAAAATCTGATAAATCAAATGAAATTTAGCTCATTCACCTGTACAACAAAATGCTGATAATAAAATAAGGTTGATAATGTTTTTTTCACATCAAAACACAAGCGGACGTGTGCAGACATGCACACATTGAATAAGTACCAGGATGCCAGGAAAAGTCTTTACATGCAAATAAATATTGTGTTAAGAGGCAAAGATCGATGCATGATCATACATGTTGTCGGGTTATTAAGCATAATCGGTGTAAGATGCATGTAAACACTCATTTTCATGTTGGCATCATCATTGAGGTTCTATGTTTGTGTGTCTAGTGTGATTGTGTGTTGTGGTGATTCAGTCTCAGATGGTGTCATGATCTTCTCAGATGCATCTGTTGACACTTCCTTCCTGTTGCGTTTCTGTTCTCTGTATAGCTTGGAAACAAACCCAAGAATCTGAAGTTTGGTTTAAGCTTATATATGACTATATTCAAGCATACGCATGCATACTTGGACTCTCTGAGCCAGTTCAACTGGTTTTGAGAAGTCGTTACTGTAAGTGCATGTACACATTTCACTGGAGGTGATGGAACATGTTGTGCTAAAAGTATCCAAATTACTCTGAAAACATGACAAATGCCTGAAACGCTCTGTTCGTGTTCCTCTTGCCACTGCAGGTGTGGAGTGTTGCGGTCATGCTACTGAGCAGAAAGTCTCACAGAGTTCCTCACATCTTCACCATAAACCTCTTTGTGGCGCAGGTGAGCGTTCTGAGGAGTTGCTGGAAATGCACCCTGATGATTTTCCCACCATGCATTCTGCATAACCTTATCCTGTGCTGTGCTTGCAGTTATTAGCCTGTGTTGGTATGATAGCGTGGAACTTCGTGGCGGCGCAGAATAGCTTCCTGGGTCAGGTGTTGACCTTTACTCTACTGTACGCTTCTCTCTACAGCACCTATATATGGCCTGGTGAGTCATCAGAGTATGCATGTAAAAAATGTAAAAAATGACTAAACATCACACGTCCCAAAACCTTTAGAGACTACCTGGTCCACAGGACGGCATTAAAAACTGCCACTCTGTTTACAAGCCTTTTCAATATGAAATTATTGTAAATTATATAAATTTTATGCATATTAATAGAAAATTTGGTTATACATTATTTGGTAACACTTTATTTTACAGTGTCCTTGTTACATATGTTACATGTACTTACCATAGTAATAACAGTAAATTATGCATAATTACATGCAACCCTCAACCAAATCCTAATCCTACCCTAACCCTATAGTAAGTACATGTAGTTGCTTAATATTTAAATATATAGTACTTAAATATATAATTACACTGTAACAATGACACCTTAAAATGAAGTGTAACCCTTTATTTTTAGGTTAATTGTTACAGTGTAATTATATATTTAAGTACTGTGTAATATTATTTAACAACGTGTACTTACTATAGGGTTTGGGTTGGATTAGGGTTTGGTTGAGGGTTGCACGTAATTATGCATCATTTACTGTTATTACTATGGTACTAAGTACATGTAACAAATGTAACAAGGACACTTAAATAAAGTGTTACTGAAAATTTTAATTGTACCCTTTGTCAATGAGTTTTTATATGAAAAATATTTATTAAAAGCAGCGGATATGCGAAACTGTAATGCACCTACTGTAGTTATGCTTATAAGAAGTACAACAAACTGTAATGTAAGCAGCTAAACTTTTCTTACATGGGTATATGGATTATTACTGAAGAAAATCTCTGAAATGGATAAAAAGTCATGTGTTTGTGAAGGTAACGTACGTCTGGGCTTGGGCTGAACGTGTCTGAATGCTCTTTTGTGTTGTGTGGTGAAGGTCTGATCGCTCTGTCTCTGCTGCTCATGAGGAGAAGCGAGGAGGCGAGCTTCAGGCCAGGACTCACTGTGATCGCCGGCTGGGGGTGAGTGCCGCATTCAACACACTTACACAATGACCAGTTGAGTATTACACTACTGAACAACACACAACCTATTTATACTCCATATGTTGATTATTTACTGCAGTATAAACCTTTCAAGAATGACCTACTATGAGCTCTGAGATTGTTCAGCTGTAGAATAGGTAGAAAAAAACAAAACTTGTTTAATTGTCTTTCAACACTTAAAGTGCCCCTGTGGTGAAAATCCAGCTTTTAATGTTGTTTATATGTCTATGTGGTGTTTTTAATATGCTTTAAGACAAACAGTGTGTAAATTCATAAGTCGACACCATTGCTGAGTGTTTTCTCCTTAAAACTGCAGTGAACCAAAGACAGTCTCAAAAACACGCTTTGAAATCGCTGGTGTTTCTGACGTCACAAACTACCTTGTAACCAATCAGATCAACGCGTCGGAGGGCTTTAGCATGTCATTAACAGTGAACTAGCAGGGGAGTCTCGAGAGAAGCAGGTTATCCCGGTATATTTTTCTGTTGATATGAAAAATTGTGTAGATTTTGCAATATAGCAGGTGAATTATGTATATTTCGAATGGGAACATAGTTTGTGTAACATTAGCAACATTATTAGCTGTTTGATAACATAGTCAAGCAAAAGGCTAATCATATTAATTACCATTATTTGTCCGACTTTGTGAAGAGCGATATCACTGTGCAGCAGTGTGCTGCTGTGAGTGAGTGGAGGCGGGGCTCATTTGCATATTCATAGAACCGCGTATACTAAATGAAGCATGAGTGTCGAGTTACATTCAAGCTATTTTTAGGCATGAAGAATTTTTTTTCACAGGAAAAAACATATAAATATGTAATTTTGGTGATCAAAGATGAGTTTTAAGGGATAAAATGATTGAATACAGGGAGATTTTAACAATAAAGGTTCTTTAATGACATTGATGGTTCCATGAAGAAACTTTAACGTCCACTGAAGCTTCTTTGGGGAACCAAAAATGGTTCCTCTATTGTATCGCTGCAAAACCTTACAAAAAAAATCTTTATTTTTATGAGTGTCTCCATAATAAAAGAGATTTCCTCTATGAGGCGTTGCAAATGACGTAAAGCAATCGTCTTCCTACAGTCTTATGGTACTTGAATACAAATATATTATATTTTATAATCAATGATTTAAGTATATAGTCTTTTTTCTTTGTGTAATATTGTGTTTCGCCTTGGATCTGGACGGTTCTTGGCTTGTAACACTTTATTGAGAAATTTCTGAAAGAATGAGGAAAACACTTCTGAAAACAAGGCTGCTGATAAAGCTGTTTCTCTGACTTTTTGAGCTAAAGCACTGATGTCTGCTGTCTCTCTCTCACTGTCTCTCAGTTTACCTCTTCTGGCTGTGAGTGTCCTCCTCCTGTCAGGGCAAAGAATGCCAGACACCATCGACTCCGCATTCTTTTATGGAGAGACGCAGGTATTGTGCACAATCCAATCTGTGTTTAAAATGCCTGACTGTCCGTACTGTTACTTTGCAAATCTGTTTGTTGGGGTAATATAGTAAGCATTGATTTCTTCACTAATGAAGCACGATACTGTCTTCTCAAGTTCAAATGTGAAAGTTTGACTCTGACCGTGTCCATCATCAACTCATGAGGTCATAAAGTGTTTCCCAACCCTTTTGCCACGGCACCGTTTAGATTAAAAAATCCCATGGCAAAATTGCACAAACTTCGAATGGCATTACAAAACTGGGTATTATATTAAAGGAAAACTATCAATTAATGTGAAACTTGAGCTTAAGTCAGGGAGGAACACAATAAGGTCATATAATTAGTTATATGATGTTGTTGGTGATGATAAATCAACAAATTTACATATCATATCGTCAAGCAGAAACTATGTTTTTCTAAATAAACACTGTCGTCAAAGTTGGTATTGTGGCTTTATATAATGTCGGACACCTGCACGTGCCATTATAATATTAACATTTTATGAAAATTAAGATCAACAGCCGTATCTGAGACAGTGAGTGCATCGCATTACCTTTTCATCAACTTACAGGTTATAAAGTTTATTGTAGCTACAGTATATGTGCACTCGTTATGCACAGGATATTTAAAAGAGTATATTGGCTAGAACTAGAAAGCAAATACCGGACTAAGACTCTTCTCCGCTATTCAAACATACACACACACACACACACACACACAAAATGAGCCTTTATAGACATTGTGTCTCTTGAGTAATGTAAACTCTTTACTTATTCAAACATCAGTTCTTTATTTACCTTTACATTGCAAACAAGCAGAGATCTCGCTCCACGATAGACACAGGCAGTTAAGAGGTTTGACTGACAGTTTGAGGAGCCAATGGAGTTACGAGCTTTAGTCACAAGCTCTTTTTAATACTTTTCATGGGTTACTTTTTTTTTTAAACCCACATTAAGTGGATTAAATGATGACCAATTTCTTAAATGATGACCTAAACCCATTGATTTTTAAAAATTAAATTAAATTAAAATGTTGAAATAAAGAGATACAAGGTTTCCGCCCAACAGCGATGATATATTCTTATTTGTAGCATTTATTTTATTTATTGTTTTCTTTTTTGGGAATTTGATAATTCTCCACGACAGTCGTGACAAGGAACAGTGGTTTAGATGTGCATGACGCTGAATACACAGTCTGACCCACATGAACAAAAGACCGTATTCTGAGCAAGTCAGAGTCAAACTCCATTATAACTATAACAATAACTATATTAGTGTCCACACACCAACGTACGATAACGTTCTGTTTATTATAAGCATGTGCTGCAGTTTTGTTGTCTGCAACTTTAAATGCTCAAGCTCTTTAGAGTTTGGTGGATTCTGATTGGCTGTCAATGTTTTTATCCTTCATCAGCTGGAGAAAATGTTTTGATTAAAACTAAATTATTCGTTTGTGTCGTTAACGTTATAGCTGTGGTGTGGCCTTCCCAATTCTCATAGAATTAGAACAACTATTAAAACGTTATAGTTATTATAGTTATCGCCCTTGGTGTTAAATGCATAGTTCACCCAAAAATGAAAATTCTGTCATCATTTACTCACCCTCAGAGTGTCTTTCTTCTGCTGAACACAAAAGAAGATATTTTGAAGATTGTCGGTAACCAAACAGTTGACGGTAGCCATTGACTTCTATAGTAGGAAAAACAGTATTATGGAAGTCAATGGGGTCCAATCAACTCTCTTGGTTACCAACATTCTTCAAAATATCTTCTTTTGTGTTCAGCAGAAGAAAGACACTCGTACAGGTTTGGATCAACATGAGGGTGAGTAAATGATGACATAGTTTTAATTCTCTAATATCTCTTTAACAGCCCTTTAGACTAAAACACAGTCTAATTTTGATTGTATTTCAGTCCATATGAATATGCCTTTCAATGGTTGGTAAATACTTTTTCAAAACAGATTGAACTAAATTTTGTGGGTGTTCAGCCAACAAAAAATATGTGTGAACTAAGCTAAAAATGTGGTTTTAGCTTGCTCAGAATATTATATTTCATAATTTCTCAATTAAAGCTTAGTTTTGTTCTGCTAATTTAGATCAGATTTGTGTTGAATGTAATTTTATGGGGGCTGATCACATGGATGTGGCTGTTGTGAGTCAGTCATGGTCATAGTGCCACCAGCTGGCAGCAGGAAGTGTGTTACTTACAACAGACTTTGAAATAGTCATCTTATACTTACCGGCTTTAAAACATTATTGCCCTAGAACTATCACATGGCAATGACATCATCTTCCACCTAGATTCTATTGTTTTACTCATAAAAGCTCAATTTTTACAAACATGTTCCATTTACAACAAAAATGAAACCTCACTAAATTTATTTAAGCTGGACTGTGACGCTATTTCCTTCTGGAAACAAACTTCGTTTCATTATTTTCCTGTTATCTCTGTAAAGCTGCTTTGAAACAATCTGTTTTGTAAAAAGCGCTGTATAAATAAGTGTGACTTGACTTGACTAAGACTACATCTTCACTTCAGGTCCTGAAACATTGCTGTAATCTGCTTTTGTGATTGTTTGTGTGTTATAGGTGCTGTGCTCATCTGTGGTGTTATCCGTGAGTATCATGCTGTGTGGGATCTCTCTGGCGCTGCTCAGCAGACGATCGCGAGACTATCACACACTTGAGCACGGATCAGTCTCTGGCAGCGAGGAGGATGTGAGGCTTCCCTACGACACAGACACACAGAGCTCTGTTGAGCAGCCCTGTGCTATAGGCAGCATCAACACAGGTCTGACACTGACAACTCCTCCTTTATTTCTAAAACTATGGGGCCAGATTCATGAAAATCCTTTTTAAAGTCAAGTACATATAACTGCAGATAGGAGAACTCCACAAGTGGGCTGTGCCTCCAAAAGGGGGCGGAGTCTAATCACACAAAGACTTTCTATAGAGGGTATGCGCGTGACGTCACCAAGTGATTGTAGTTATGAGTGGCAAAAACACTGAGTGGCAGCATTTGTTTTCAGCGTGAATGCCGCGAAAAACACACAAAACACATCTAAAACGAGAAAGAGCTTCGAGGTTGACTGTACAACTAGATTTGACAAGAAATCAGAGGTATATTTTTACAGACTGCCGAAAGCTACAGAACAGGGAAGCAAATGGATCCAGGCAGAGAAAGGTGGATTTGCAGTCATCATTCTGTGTAAATATGCTGAATTTAGTGGTAAAATCATACCCTATATTTATTGACAACTAAATTAAATTAAATATTTACCATCATATATTCTGCATAATTGGGTGTTCTAAAATAAACACTGACAAAAAACTATACAAGTTTTAGGGCTGGACGATATGATGATATATATAACATTGATATGAGTGATCACCCGGATTTAGACCTAACATTACCTATATTGTATTTATATAAAGCGTTCACTGGCAATTTTGCTTTATGTATTTCCCCGGCGTCTAAATCAGGGACATATAAATGTCAGGAAACACGCTTCCCGGCTGCATGTCAATATCCATGGATCACTGGAACTTTGATAAGTTGTAAGGAACACTATATCGAGTCCAACTTGTAGTTTTAACTGATAATTGTTTGTTTTACTCGCGTTTTCTCAGTTTCCCCTATTAAATCCAGTCACTCAGCAGCTCTTCAGCCACTCGGTCCGGCTGAGGGGGGCGTGATCCTGCGGGAAAGTGGTGTCAATGCATACCCTCTTTCTGTTTTCTAAATTCCACCCCTGCTATATGATCACTATATGTAGTCCTGTATTTTAAAGTGAAATGCCATATGCAGCAATACATGTTTCAAACAGTAGTATGTGTTCAAACATGACAGTTCAGCAATTGACACCTGGGTGTAATCTCAGAAATAAATACCCTTTATCCTGGATAAATCCTGGAGTGGGTCAGCTGGTTATTCCATAAACATAGTGTTATAGTGAGCACAGAATACTGAGAATGAAAATAGTTAGTAGTATGCCATTCTGAGCCTACAAAAGCATTGAATGTGAAATATCTATGGCTCTATGAAAGATGAAGAATGCGGTTGTTGACTAATCTTTATGTGTTTGTCAGATTGTCAGATGTGCGAGTGCGCTTGTGACCGTGAGCAGAACATGCTTGATGTAACGAGCCCCAAAGAGGAAGCATCCGTACACTCAGGTTCGCTCTTTCTCTCAGTTCCTGTTCACTCAATCTGTTTTGAGATAGATAAGAAGTTTCTTTATTGGTCAGAGGTCCTCGTTTGAGACAGAGCTGTAGCTAGAGCTCAATAGGACACACAGTAGATGTATGGATAAGGAAGTTTTCTGAAATCATCTGAAATCAGTGACACCACACTAATACATCTGTGTAATAAAACACTTTCAGAGTGACAGAATTTTCACTATTGCGTGATCTATTCCTTTAATGACTTCTGCATTAATAGAACATTTGAATGGAAACTGAATGGAATACATTTGCAAAACAATGCAATAGATTTCAAAAGGGGAAGAAAAATGAGATTTGCATCATGCTAAATGCTGTTTTCAGGTCAGTGTAGCCAGCAGTGCTCACCCACAAGCTGCTTGCTGGCTGAAGAGGAACAGAAAGAAGTGGATAGACAGAACACAGATATACAGTCGACGAGACACGTGCTGGTGTGTCTGTTACTGACCGTCTGTCTCCTCGCTGTGAGTACAGAATCACTCATTCACTCTCATTCATACATACAGTGGTTGTGGCAAACAGTCTATTAAAGCATCATCACTGCGTTAGAGACGCTCTGAATCAAATAGTCTTTTAAAAAGTATTTATTCTTGCAAGAATAGGCCCAGTCAACCACACAGAAGTTACGCTGTGGAGTGAGTGAGGCCCAGACAGGAAGAGCTGGGCAGCCTTTATACTGGTTTCAAGGTCTTATTCAGCAGGGCTCCTTTTCCGCCACATTCCACAGATAAGGGACTCGTCGCTGCATAAGCTTCTATTTATCACTAGCTGACACTTAAAAGACCACCAAAAGTCAATACTAGGGTCAAAGGTCCCTTCCCAGCTGTTCCCAAAGTGTCTCACTCCTGCACTTCCACAGGTATACAAACATTTCCCGTTCACATACCACATTATGAACATATACACATTACAATATCTGTTGAAGATCAATGAAAATCTAAATTTTCCATTACATTGGTTATACAAACTCACACCCCTGATTAAACAGCTGGGTATTGTGATGTAAAAAATGAAGTCATATCAGAACTTCTGTACCTTTAATATGAAAAATGCAACCTATGCAATGCCACTGAAAACCAAAGTGACACAAAAACTAACAGCATAAGTGTTCACACACCACCACTGAATCGAATGCTTAGCTGAAGAGCCTTTGATTATATTAAAGCACTCTGTCAGCTTGGCACATCTTGACTTGGGAATATTTTCCACTCTTTGCAAAAATGTTTCAGATCTGTTAAATTGGAATTTTTTTTAGTCTCACCAAAAACTACATATTTTGAAATCAATTATTAGTCATACTAACAGGTTGTGATTCTGAGGAGCAAGTTGGTCCAAATAAACTGGGTACTGACCCATCTTTCAAGAGCAAATCCCGCGAAGCAGTCGTCAGTGAAATGATGGGAACACAACTAAAGGTTGGGATTATACTGCTGTGGTATCGTAGAAATTCATTTAACCACGGATTCTTCACACCCTCATCCTTTGGAGTGACAATAACGTGAATTTGCTGTCACAGGTCAGATGTAAGTATTATGCAGACGTGTTTCCGCGTTACGTATGCAGGTCACGGAAGTGGGACTGGAATTCCTGATGACTCGTTTCGGTGGTTCAGAGTCGATTCTTTCTTTTAGGAGCTTTATTTATCGTGCACTTTCGGCTTTACAACTTTGCAGAGCATTTAGATTCACTGACGGCTGTATTACACACTGCATGAAAGGGAATATGCGAAAAACCATAATAGGGCACTTTAACACGTTTATAAGACCGCGTGATTTCATGTGGTTTCAGTTGCTCCTACATTTGTGCGTAAATTTAGAATAATATTTAGAACGGAAGTTGCTGATGAATCATGATTTGTTCGTGAAAATATTCGTTCGCACATTGCATACACAAATCTGTGCATACGTGAATGAGACCTTGAATTAGTACCCTGTGATTGAGTTTTTTGTTTACTCCATATGTGATGCCATATGGACACCACTCTTCTCTTTGGTCAGGCATCATTGTTTCACTGTTATTGTGAAACCATTCAGTTTCACTGTTATTTACAGTACAGTTGGAGTGACTCTTCATTCTCTGTGTGTGTGTGTGTGTGTGTGTGTGTGTGTGTTTGGTAGAATCTCTCCAGCTGTCTGTGGTGGCTCTTTAACACAGATCCAGGTCAGCTGTATGTGGAGCTGCAGTTCTTCTGTGTTGTGGCCAATTACGGGCAGGTGAGTGTGTGTGATCCTGTCACATGTGTTGTGCTGGAGTTAAACCATCTGACGCTTTTCCTGAAACATACATCTCCTTCTGTCTTCCCTCTGTAGGGTCTCATTTCATTCGCATTTTTTGGCCTTGACAAGCATTTAATTATCTCTCCATTCAAAAAAAGGTAACTCAACTTTTTGCAAACTTTAAAGGGCTCAAATGATGACGAATCAAATTTCTTTTGACACACTATGAAAGCATATTGTTATTTTCTGGAATTAAAAATTCCTCCCCATTCCAAACGGAGCATTTATTGAGGCTAAGCTGGAAAAACTGTTTTTTTCCTATCCACAACTCAAGTCAGGCAGATCAACACATCGTGACAGTCCACATTTACACATTAATGATTAAAATTCTTTTTCTAACTTTCTTTGATGCCAAAAAGGGACAATTCTTGTAGCCACGTTTCCATTAACCGATGTTATGCGACTAAAACGTAATTTTTTTCCTCTTGCGATAAGTCATTCCAGAAATCATAGCAACGGATGTTGGTCTACATATATCTCAGCCACCGCACCAGCCATTATTATTAATGGAAGGAGACGTAGGCATTTTATCCAAGCATTCATGGCAAGGAAAGACCGTTATACTTGTGAGCGGCTCATATTAGGTGTTTCTCCCTCGTATCTGCTTCAAGGTCTGTTCAATTTTTGCTAAATAAATTCAGTTGCAAAATAAACGTCATAAAAGCCGTCTTTCTGTTTTGTATCTTTAGGTTCAGTGTTAAAATGGGGGTTTACACGACACCGTTTTCAAATAGGAACGCAAAATTTTTTATGCGTTTTGGCCGTTCGTTTACACGACAACACGACATTTCATTAATGACGTTGTGTTGCTCCTCTTATACTGAGGGGTGGGGTAGCCACTCCCAGACACAGCCAATTGGGGCTGGCGTAATGTAATAGGGCTTCTGAGGAATATGCGGAAGGGGCGTATCCCATAGCGAGACACCGAAATGTATGCTTGAAAGAGAAACACGAATCTGTGAAAACTGTGACGTCATGCATATAGTGTTTCATCGCCATCTACTGGCCTGGCAGCAGAATGCAGCGTTTTTATATAACGTTTACTTATTGTATAATTTTCTTTTTTGGTCCGAACCAAAAGAACCAAGAGAGCCGAACTACAAGTGTAAACACAATTAAAAAGCAAAGCGGCTGGAACGAGTAAAATAGCGAGTAGAATAGTGGTTCATTTCAGTTGCTTCGAGATCCTGTCACAATGTAAGGCAATACAGCAAAGAGGCTGTAATCATGGGATTACAAACTTTATTGACATTTATGTTGTAAGTGTAAGTGGGGGGAAATTAATAAATTAATTAGCCATTTTGTAGCATTAATAGTCCAGTTACTGGTATAATGTCATTGCGGTGTTGAGGTTGCTTCCAAAAACATTCTCAAACAGTTTTTGTGGCTTTTCTTCAGTAAATGGTCTGGATGGGGGAAAGTGCTTGTGTTTAAACCGAGGAAGAAAAACAATCCTGTTTAATGTGAATATTAGATGCATAATTAGGGTAATGATTAGATGTCTTGTGTATGTTGGTAAAGGTTAGCGAGGCTGTGGCGGAGTTGGGGTCAGGAGGTCACCGGCTCTGTGGCGTCTGAGGAGATCAGACTGACCTGCAGTCAGTTCCTCACTTATCATAAGCAGCAGTGCGTCAGAGACATTGTTCACAAGAAAAGGTGAGAGACTCTTCACTGCCATCTCTTGCTTATCATGCATTCATTTGCATGTTTGATTTGTTTTTAGTGCATGCACAAAAAGTCATATTTAGTCTAATTTTTTATCATGATTTTCTCATTACAGCATGTTTGTTCATTAAAACATCTTTGCACATTTGAATGAATCTCTCTTTGATTTCCCCCCCGCCCCATTTGGTTGTGGTTCACCCCTCTTCTCTTGCTTTCTAATCATCTCTCACTTCCCGTCCGTGTGCTGTTGCTTCCCGCGCTCTTGCTCTGTGCTGGTGTGTGTGGTTTGGGTGCAGTGGGTGACGCGTGCTCTGCTGATGTGCAGGTGTGGAGAGAAAAGCACCGCTGAGACGTTCCTGGGCAGTGAGATGGTCCGCTGGCTGCAGAGCGTGGGATTGGCCGCTGACCCGGGCGAGGCTTTAGCGTACGGCTCTCGTCTGCTCGAGGGCCGAGTCATCCAGCACATCGGCCTCGAGTTCGGCTTCGTGGATGAGGCCTTGCACTACCGCTTCACATAGACTCAGATCGCTTCAAAGGCTGCTGATGGATGCACAGTGGTTCATTTTAGGGCACATTTAAAGGGATAGTTGATGATTCACTCGCCCTCAAGCCATCCTAGGTGTATATGATATTCTTCTCTCAGACCAATACAATCAGAGTTATATTAAAAAATTGTAAAAAAGCTTTATAATGGCAGTGAATGGCTGTTTCTGTTTTGAAGTCCATAAAAGTGCATCTCTCCATGATAAAAGTGCATCTGTCCATCATAAAAGTGCATCTCTCCATCATAAAAGTGCATCTCTCCATCATAAAAGTGCATCTATCCATCATAAAAGTGCTCCACACGGCTCCAACAGCCATTCACTGCCATTATAAAGCTTGGAAGAGCCAGTTAAATAAAAAGAATGTCCTCTGATTGTATTCGTCTGAGAGAAGAAAGTCATATACACCTAGGATGACTTGAGGGTGAGTAAATCATGGGCTAATTTTCATTTTTGGGTGAACTATCTCTTTAAGTGAATTATTTGTTCTACTGACACTAATAGCAATAGCCAGATGTGAAAGTAGTCGGCTAGAATGAGGTCTTGAACAGTTCATCTACCTCACACACACACACACACACACACACACACACACACACACACACACACAGGATGGCAAAGGGGAAACTGGAAACAAACGAAACATTTCAGGACTGAACAAGGAGTGTTGAAGAACTGTTAGCTGATCTGCTTTTATTTCCCCTAGACATTTGAATATTAGGTTTATTTTTTTACAGATTGAGCTGTCTGACACATAATCTAGAATTTTAATTTATTTATTTTGCAGTAATTTAATCAGATTTAATTACAATATTGCCGTTCTGATGGAGTTATATTTTCACCACTCTAAATAAAGAATGTATCCCATTAACTTCTTTGTTTACAACACTGGGCTCACTGACATTTTTTGTTTAACAAACATTTGGCAGATGTATATATGTGGCAGAATCACTGGCAGGTGGCAGACATGTATTTATTTCCATCATGCTGCCATTTTAGTAGCATGTTTAAGTTTAATATAACCTGTATTGAGATATAGCCCATGTGATAACTAACCCGCATCTTGGTTTTCCAAATAATTCTGATTTATTCAAATAAATTGAATTCCAAATGATTCATTGCCTTGATGAGAAGTGGTTGTTTCATTTCACAGCCACACGAGGGCGACAGATTTTTTTTTCTTTCTTTTTTTTCTTTTGTCTCTATTAAACAGGAAAGTCCCAACAAGTGAATTAATTGAAGGAGAATCCTGTGATGTCATTGAGAGTGTTATGCGATTAAATTCCCACCGAAAGTATTGCGGTCACGGATCAAAAAAATAAAATAAGCGTAAATCAAATATGTTAAAACACCTAAAAATATAGTGCACACACTGAGAAAAAAAAGAAGAAAAAAAGCAAAATGATCAGAATATCAAACAATATAATAAGCGTGAATCAAAAAATCAAAAGCGCATAAAAAAAAAAAAGCATGAATCAAAACTTAAATTATATTGCACAAATCTGAAACTTATGTTTATGTCTTCTTAAAAGTTGTTTTCCTTGGTTTTATTACTCTGTACTCTATTACATTTTCTGCTCATATTTTACTCTTTTGTAAGCTTGTATTGTTTTTCTCTTCTTTCCACATTCTGCACTTGCTTTTCCAAATGTTGCAGTTCGAGGTTCATGTAAATTAGGGAGGGCTTAAGCGTCACCATTGGTCCACTACTTCTTGATTGACAGCTCCTCCTTTAGCCAATCAATCGAATAGGGGAGTTGACCTCACTCCAATTATATTTTGATCCGTGACTACGTTGTTTGCTGTTTTGATAATTTTGCATATATTTTTAGTTGTTTTTAAAAATTTGATTCGCGGTTATTTTTTGATCCGTGATTACAATACTTTCGGCGGGAATTTAAATGCATCTCATTTACCTGCTCTCCGTTGAACACTGCAGTCTATGGTCACATCACTGAAGCCACTTCAGAATTCCATGAAATAATAATAAAGACAAGCTCACTGTGATTGTGGAATGGACTTTAATGAGTGTTGATCTGTTTATTACTATTTTGTTTGTTTTTTACTTGAATTGAGTGGACAGTTAGTAAGTTCTGCCAACTTCCAGTTCACACATTTCCCAAAGTAAATCCTTTGGAATTAATTATTTAACTGTAAGTGTTTGCATATGATATCTGAGATCTTTGACATGCACTCTAAAATGCTAAAAACACACAACTTATTTAACATGTCAGTAATGACAATGTGACTAACTTGTCAATGGTTTTGAGTATATTATTAAAATGAAGTCCAAACATACAGGAATTTACTGGAAGACTGTGCAAACGATCTCTCTACTAGAAAAGGTAAGAGGGTGTTTCTTCAACTTTGGGAATTTTTATATCTGAGGGGTTGAGATTGAGATTTCAACATATGAAGTTATTAAGGTCACGTTAAAACTGTCTTGGGTTTTCTTTTTAGCCATATGGCTTTACAGAGTTTCTGCAGGTGTTATGTACATTTAAGACCAATTAAAGAAAACCCTAAATTAAAGGGAAAATAAAATGTCAATACGTTCTCTAAATGTAAATGTCTAGGAAGCACAATAAGTTGTCTTAGCAACACTTCAAAGTTTGAAAATATAATTTCCAACAGATCTCCATAACTTTTTAATTCATTTTACGAAGAAAAAAAGAAAAGAAAAAAAACTTAAGTTTGAATAGCTCTGCTCCCAAACAGAGGATATCTTTGTACATATCTTTTACTGATCACACTTCAAAAAAGTGCTGTTCTTTTTCAGTAGTTTTGTCTAGTTTTCCAGTGCAAAGGTTTAAAGATTCTTAAATCAAGATACATTAACTTGACAAGCAAAATGACTGAAGTTCTGAAGATGACAGTGTAAAAAATGTGTTTTTAAAAGTACCTATAGTTGAAGAAACATCCAATAATCCTATTCAAATATATAGTTTTTCAGTTCTAAGCTAAGTCTCAGGCGTTACTGTAAATATCAAGCTCCTCTTTTGCAGTGTCTGTAAAGAGATGAACCAGCAGTGTTGAATCCTCAATCCCCTCAGTTAGATATTTCTCCATCTCTGCCAACTTCCTCGTCTCCAGATCTCTCATTTTCTGTTCAATCTTCTGTCCTCTCTCCTGAACAAACAAACAAACATTATGTCTCTTTACATGAGATCTTTATATTAAAAATGCCATATATTGGACTCTTGCACAACATTTATCATTTATTTTTCATGACAATTTCCCACCATCTCTCCAAAACAAACTGTTTTGGCTACTGTACCTTTAAGATTTCCAAGTTAATGACCTTTGTTATGATTGGCTAACCACTTTGCATGTGAATTTATGCTATTTTACAGGTTCCTCATTTTATTTTGTAAGCCAAGGTCAAAAAACACTTTAATTTTCTCAAAACATAATAGCAGCATCAGCTCTTTTCTCCATATCAATTTTAATCAAATTTGCTTTTTGCAAAGTGTATTTGTAGAAAACAGCGTCTTCTCGACATGAACAACACAAATCAAACTCTTCCAGTCTCAGCTACAACTACAGTGTTTGAGGGTCAAAGTAGACGTTGTTCACCAGCAGCCAATGAGGACCATTGACTAGCATTATGCAAATTTGTTACATTGTTACATAGGTTTGTACCAGGAAGTGAGACTGGAATTACAACGACTCATTTCGGCAGTTCAGAATCAATTCTTTCTCTTAGGAGACAATAACTTTATCTGTCATCTTTAAAACTGTGTAGACCTTTTACATTCACAAACAGCTGTTGCTCGAGGCTAGGAAATGTGGGCTGTGTAAAACACAGAGGCCATCAGACAACTGCGTGTTTTGTGTTGAACGGCTCACCATGGTGCTGTCGATGATGGCGGCGACCACCTCGTGCTTCAGGAACAGAGGGTGTTTGCGGTTCGGTTTGCTCTGGAAACGGGGTTTCTTCTTCACGGGATCGTCCTCTCCAAAACATGGAGAACATGTGTGCTTCAGCTGCTTTATGTCTAATACAAATACAAACGGCTTAAAGACAGACCTGTGGGGGGACAAAAACATGAAATTTGCAGGATTACAGCTGCAAGAAATTGATAAAGGAGTAATTAATAAATCATTAGATTTTTGGAGACAATTTCAATGTTATATTGTCCACCAGGCAATAACAGCAACGCTTGCCAAAGCAAAAGCCACTAGAATTAGTAATACTATATTAACTACACTACTGGTCAACAGTTTGGAATAATTATGATTTATTAATGTTTTTTAAAGTAATCTCTTCTGCTCACCAAAGCTGCATTTATTTGATCTAAAATACAGTAAAAACAGTAATTTGTGAAATATGATTACAATTTAAAACAATTGTTTTCTATTTAAATATATTTGAACCTTTATTACATTATTTATAACGTTTTTCCTTTGCGGTTTTCAAATACAAGCGACAACATCGTCAAAATGATCCCCATTCACATGGATCAATTGAAACGACTGAAAATGCTGTATTCTGCTTCCAGGCCAGTAGTTGGCGATGTCACTTCATAAAGAAACACTACACGCCTATAGACTGAACACGTTTTTGTAGTTTACATGGAGATGGTAACGGTATTGTTTTCAAAAACTTCACTTTGAATCCCGTTTTCAAAAGTTTGCATTTTTCAGGCCCCCAATACGCCAAAACGAAGCTAAATGAACGGTTAAAAAAAACACATACTTTTTGTGTTTATATTTGAAGGGGCATTCACACAATGTTTTAAATGGGGATCATTTGACAATGTTGTCTGTAAAGAACATTTTTCTAAGACCAGGCGGGATGGTGTTCGTGGGAAATTGTGCATATACGTCACTCGCTTGTGTGTGTCTCGTCATTTCCGTAAATAGAGAAAAGTTGCTCCGGCTACTTTGACGCATGTATGGGGCGGGAGTGGCAGAGATTAGTTTTCACAACGAGCGAAAAAGGTTGACATGGAAGCCGCTAAATCTCCAACCTCCGGAAAATCATTAATTTTAATCAAACACTGAACAGAGGAGAGTTTGCTGGCAAAAAGAGAACCTGACAGAGCTCGTAATAAAACAAGAACCAACATTAGCGTGGCTTTTGCAGAGAACTGAGGGATTTGAAAAGTTGTAAAAGCATAGCGGATATGATGCCGTTTTTATTACTCAGGTGATTAAGGTATTTTGTTAAACAGATAAATTGCTATATGTTGCTCTCTAACAGAGTTCATTGTAAAGCATTATCTATTGTGAAGGCTCATTTCATTGATGTTGTAGCACTGTGCTGGAATTTATTTTCAAGGAAGTACCATGTCTATTAATGGGTAAAGCTAAAGTAACGTCTTCAGCTAGTCAGCTTGAGATCTTTCTATCTAAACTGTTTATATCTCTTAAGCCTATAATGAATGTTTTATGATTAGTAGGATAACCATTTTCACTAGCACAGTCACCCAGAGCAGAAGCACAACCAAAACAATGTTCTTCCACAAAATGCGTGCATTTTTGTTTTTTACCCGCTAGAGGGCCAAAAGTTACAAAGTGTACCTTTAATTATTCCAAGCTATTGCCTGGTACTGTATATTAACAAATGGTTAAATATCATTACATTTACTATTATTATAATAATTCACAATTTATTTAAAAAATCATGTCTAATCTGTAGTTACATATGACATGCATAAATAATGCAGAAGAAAAACATTAGTCAGAACTGCCCTGTACTATAGCTGTGACTTCTGAATATCAGCTAGCCTGGCGTACCGTTCAGGGTCTGGAGTGGCCGTGAAGAAGTGGACACCAGGTAAATCTTGGTCTTTGGGAACGACTGACACCATACTTCCTGTGGTCATGAACATTCCCTCCATGTTGATTCCACTTTCCTTATTCCTCAAAATATCCATCATTGTCTCTGCTGTGATGTGGCCTGTAAGTACAATATTTTAATGGCATAACTGTCTAACAACTAGTCTGTGAGTTTTTAATTCAATAAATAATGTGAATAAATAATCTATAAGTACAATTATAAATAATAATATACAGTGATGTACTGTACCAATGAAAAGTTTGGACAAATCGATTTTTCTATATTATTATTATTATTTTCCGCTTTAAATAATAGTAGTCATTAAAAATATGAAATACCACAAAATGGTATTCATAAAAGCAGGCCCGGAGCCAGAGGGGGGCCGGGGCTTGGACATCCCTGTGCCCTTGGCACAGCTTTTTGGCACATTCATCAAGATGGTGGTTGTTAAGTTTAGGGAGACGAAGACGCGGTCTCCTTCTGTTAGGTTCAGTAAGGTACTTTTGTGAGTGTGTGTGAAGTGCAATATGAGGTGAAGCTGCCTCCCCCAGAATTGGGGTTCCCTAAGTAGGCACCCTCATAGTAGATGCCCTCCACTTATGTGGGTCCATTTAGTAGGCGGCTCACTTAAGAACTTTTCTTTTGACATAAGGTGAAGCTGCCTCCCCCTGATAACGGGTCACTTAAGCAGGCAGCTCCCTTTTGTCCTTGAAGTTGTAGCTGAATCCCCCATGAGTGGGGTTCGTAAGCAGGTGGCTCCTTCATGAATCATTGTATTGTATAAAAGTTGAAGCTTCCTTACCCTAATGACGGGGTCCTTAAGTAGGAAGCTCCCTTATGTTTAGTGAAGTTGCCTCCCACAAAGCTGGGTCCCTAAGCATGTGGCCCCTTCACAAGTCATTGCAATGTACTAAGGTTGAAGCTTCCTCCCTCAAATGGTGGATTCCTTAAGAAGGCATCTCCCTTTTGTCTTGTGAAGTTGTGGCTGCCTCCCCCAGAGTTGTGGCCCTTAAGCAGGCGGCTCCTTCATGAACCTTTGCAATGTAATAAGGTTGAAGCTGCCTCCCTCAAATGGCGGGTTCCTTAAGTAGGCAGCTCCCTTATGTCTTGTGAAGTTGCGGCTGCCTCCCCAGAGGTTCGGCCCCAAAGCAGGTGGCCCCTTCACGAGTCATTGCAATATACTAAGATTGTCAGTAGCTGGTAGAACGAGTTGGACCTTCCCCATTATGGGCTCGAAGCAAGGCCCTTGTCACAGCTTTCGAGCACTCACAATCTCTGAGGTAAGGTGAGCTGCCTTCCACCTCTGTGTGGGTTCCCTATAAGAAACAGGTAGCTCCCTTATGATAACCTAGGGGCAGCCGCCTCCTTCAAGCCAATTAGTAATGGTTCCCTTTTTTGATATGCTGAAGTTTCAAGGTTGCAGCTGCCTCCCCCTGATTGGGGTCTTATAAGCAGGCAGCTCCCTTGAGGTAATGAAGTCGTGGCTGAATCCCCCAGTATTGGGGTCCCCTAAGTAGGAGGCTCCTTCATTTATCTGGATGAAACTGCCTCCCTATTTTGTGTTCTTTAACAGGCAGTTGCCCCAGAATGCAAACTTTAGCATATTCGCAAGGTCATAGCTGCCTCCCATAAAATGGGTTATTAGGCAGGCAGCTCCCTTGTGTGTGCCGGAGATCGATAATATGGTTGAGCTTTTGTCCTCTGCTCCCACAAGAGCGCTCAAGATGATCCCCAGACCTCAGGGTCTATCATGGATTGTATCCACGCTACTGGGATATCTTCTCTTGGGTCCTCCTTGCTCTGTTCCGGCTCAGGCAGAGTTCGGAGACTATAGCACAGCTAACACTTTGCAGCTGTTTATTAGTTTCCTCTATTGGGTGTAGTACACCCTTCCCTTACAGGGTTTCTTTATTAGGGTCTATCGTCCTACTTCAAAGTTGGGGATCACAGTCTTGTGTGAGCATTGGACTCCCCTCACTCAGAGGGTCATTCTGCTGAGTCCAGAATGTTAAATTCAGAATGTTGGCCTTGCGAGATGCAGGTCAGTTGGGGTTGAGCATTTTGTTACTTAAATGTCCCGTGATGTTTAGGGGTTCAGCCAGATCCCTATATATTGAATTTGATGCCTTCCCCTTATGGCGGGCTTCTTAAGTAAGCAGCTTCCTTATGTTTCATGAAGCTGCAGCTGACTCCCCACAGGTTTGGTCCCTAACCAGGCGGCCCCTTCATTAGTCAAAACTAAGGCTGAAGCTGCCCCCTAATAATGTCTGGCGTAGAGGCTGGCATTACCAGGCCCTTGAGCCTTTGAAGCTTGGGTGGTGGCCGTAGGGAATAGTGTCACTGACAGTTCTGTGTCAGACCTGAGTAAGGGGATCTGACTCTGGCATCTAAGTCTGTTGAGTCTTTGTTTGTGCTTGTCACAGCCAATTAGGCAGTCATTCCCTCAGCATGGCGGAGTGGGCATTTTTTCCCCATAGTGTCCTCTGAGGACGCAGTGTTTCTCAACCCTGGTCCTGGAGGTCCCCCAACACTGCACATTTTGAAAGTCTACTCTTTCTGACACACCCATTTCACTTCCTGGAGTTTCTTCTAATAAGCCACGAGTTAAATTAGGTGTGTTTTATTAGGGAGACAAAGAAAATGTGTAGTGTTGGGGGTCCTCCAGGAGCAGGGTTGAGAAACACTGCTCTAGAGGATGCAGTGTCTCGTTCCCCTTTTAAGGGAACCATGGTTACATGCGTAACCTGAGACGTTTTGTAAAAAAAAAATATTATCGGGCAACAAAACTAAATTCAAGCAATGGTTTCACGATCCTAAGAGGCACAAACTCACTTAAGTGTGTCCACACTTTTAACTGGTAGTGTATTTTACAATCAACCAATTACACTGTCATGAATATATGAGTAGATGTGATTATTTAGCACTTTGCATGAATTTGCTGATCATTTTCCACCACCAAACTAATAGTAACCTTCACTCTTCTGCAGAAGTTTGCGTCCCTCACAGTATCGTCCCCCTGCGGCCTCGATTCGGGCTGTGGCTGAGTAGGAGTAAACCTCGGCAAAGCTGAACTGAGCCTTTCCATCCCACCAGCTCTGGTCTTGTGCATACTTCCTCAACTCCGGGTGCTCCCTATCAATCTTAGTAGTAATGGAGTACTGATTGGAGATGTTCCGATAGCCGGCTTTAAGAGAGAGAAACAGCGTCAGACCTTTTAAAAGACAATTATTATTCAGCAATATTGTCAGTAATATTAACTGTCAGATCTGTAGAAACTGTCGGATCTGAACATTGTAACTGAACTGAACTGAACCAATACTGAACTGATTTGAGCTAAATAACGATGCTATTGTCTTCTGTAGAGCTGCTTATAAATGAATTAAATTAGTTTCATAATTGATGAAATTGATGCAACATTAGCTATGTTTCCATCCACCTATTTTAATGTGCATTTTGGGATATCGCATAAAGAAAACGCTGGATAGAAACAACAAGATGTGCATAAATTAGAAAAATGTGCTCAAGTGCACAACTGAGGCGGATAATTTTTTTATCTGATAAGACTTGCGCATAAACTACGATGGAAACACATTTACAGAATAAATCCCTTGATGCGCAACAACAAACTCACATGACTTTGCCTCAGCAGAAGATGTGATTGGATAACTTGACTAACCAGCGGACCAATCACATCACAGCATCTCAGATGTTGGTTTGATCATTCTGAAATGCCTGAGCCAAAGTCTAACATCAAGATTTGGTTGAATCCCCTGCCAGAATCGCCTTACGCAATTGCGTTCACAAATACCAGCATCCAAACGCAAGAGAACGTTACCACGTTTATTGCATTTTGTCACATGCTCTGAGAAGCAAGTCATTTCTGATGAAGGTTAAAAGAGCCACAGTGGCTTCCCTGATTGCAGCAACTTCCATTTTTATAACAGATATTTTGCGCAAATTTCCCAGGAAGTGATGATTATCTTCTCTGGAACACATGGAATGGAAACGCTGCTTTATTCGCAAATGTTTTATGCGATATTCCAATTTTGCGCAAAAGATAAATTTGCAACTTTGCGTAGAAACATAGCTACTGGCACAGTTAATGAGCTAAACTGAAACAACACTGAACTAAACTTGAGCTGAATAATCACACTATTATCTTTTGTAGAGATGCCTTTATAAAGTGTCATATAAATAAACCTGACTTGACTTTAAACACTTGAAGCTGTAATGTTACATGACTCAGTATTTACCCTCCACTCTCTCTGCGGCCCAGTATTTCCCAGCAGTCTCCAGCACCCAGGCCTCAGTGCGGTCTGATATGAGGAAGCTGTTATGGTAAGTGAATCCACACTCGTCCTCCATACAATTCCCGCCCTGGCCGTATTTTTCCAGCAGTTCTGTTATCACATCGACAGCCTGCTCAGCAGTGTTGGCCCTCTCCAGAGCCAGCCTACATACAAAGAGTTTCAAATCACATTTAAGACCTTTATTAAGAAACTTACACAAATAAAATAGCAACTAACCCTAAACCAAACCCTAACCGTAACTCCATAGCAAGTACATGTAGTTCATGAATATTACTCAGTACTTATTTGAGTAAGTACAATGTAACTACGTCACCTTAAAATAAATGTAATCTTTTTTTCTATATTATAACCCTGGCATGTTTGGTTATATGTGCTTTCGTTTGTACAATATGCTTGGCTCTCAATAAAAAAAAAAGTTTGTCCCATATAAACACATATACATTGCAGCATATAATTTTTCAATTAAGCTGCAACTTATTCTGAATTGCAGTAGTTGAATAAATTAGTCAATGCTGAATATGAATTGAAAAATTGCTTCTCGGATCACCTGACGAGATCCATGCCCAGAAGAGCCTCTTCACCATCCGCACTCTCCTTCCCCCAGACCGCCTCATTCCCGACACACACCTGATGCTGGTTCGCCCCCATCTCCGCCCCCCAGAGCCAGGCGGGTCGACTCAGCACCACCGCATTCGTCTGAGACACCTGCTCTATTTCTATATATGTACACTGATCAGATGAAAAGGAGAAATAACAAAAACAGCTGAAAGAATTTCAGCACTCGGACAATGTTTCTCAAATCCAGCTGGACAAATCTGAGGGAAATATAGCTGAATCAGACCCAGATAGCAAGAACCTTTTGTATGACTGAGCACATGTGGGCCAAACTTTCACCATATATGTTTCGCCATGGGTTTGGAGTGAATTTTCTTTTGGATCATCATTTGTTTTGAGATATATGGCCCAGATGACAGCACACAACTGAGGATAATATGTGGCTTGGCTATGGCACACCATGATACATGCTAACTTATGGTTTTAAACTTGGTTTATTATTGCATGTAACCTGCTATAGTGATGTGCGGCAGGTTTGTGGCCAATCCACACCACTATGGAAGCTTGTTTGCATTTCGGAATAAAACAATTTAAAAGGTAATTAAATCCTTTTATCTCACTTTTCGGAATTTTTTTCTCACAAATTGCAAGTTTACATCTCGCAATTCTGACTTTTTTCTCTGAATTGTGTGATATAAAGGTGCAATTGCGAGTTATAAAGGCAGAATTGCAATATATAAATACACAATTGATCGTTATAAAGGCAGAATAGTTTGATATAGTCACAATTGTATTATAAAGTCAGAATTGCAATATATAAACTCGTAAATCTGACTTTTTTCTCAGAATTATAAGTTTATATTTCACAATTCTGACTTTTTTTCTCAGAATTACAAGTTTATAACTAAGTCTTATAACTATGAGTTTATATCTCACAATTCTGACTTTCTCCCAAGTTACAAAGTCAGAATTGCGAGATGTAAACATAATTCTGAGAAAAAAGTCTGAATTGTGAGATATAAACTCGTGATTCTAAGAAAATGTCAGGATTGCAAGTTAATATCGCGCAATTCTGACTTTATTTCTCATAACTGCGACTTTATATCACACAATTCTGAGAATAAAAGTCAGAATTGTGAGATAAAAAAATAAAAAAATTATCGCAATTACCTTTTTTATTTGGTGCCGGAAACAAGCTTCCATAGACCTCAGCCTATTCAACTATGCTGGTTGCTTTTCTCTCTTTTTTTATTTTATATTTCCTTGAATTCCTATTAGTTTGTATTACTGAAAATGTGACTGGCAACTATTTTAATTATTTAGGTCTAAACAGGTTATTCCCATTAAAATTTTCCTCTTTGCTCTCTCTTTACAACAACAGCCTTTGCCCACACAAACTCTAATTAACTCTAATTAAAATCACTGTTTTGGATCAGTTCTGGCTACAACATCAGCAAACTCTAACCTGTGTCACACTTCAGAGGTTTATTTGGGCCAGATCTGTGCTGAAGGAAATCTGTTGACTGGGGAACACCTTGAGATACCTCAACTTTGTCTCCTGGGTCATGTTCCTTCGCAGGGTAGTAGACGACCTCTTGCACTTCATCACAGGGCCTGTCCGAGTTCTTCCCGAAGATGATCCGCTGCTGACCCTCTGTGGATGGAGGCAGAGCCACAAATGTGTCGCAGGAGGTTGGGTACATCCTGAAATAAACAAAATGTAACATTCCATGTAAATGTAGGTCTCCAGTGTTCACTGCTGAATAATCTATGATAGGAGAAATGATGACAATCTCTCAATATTCATGCATAGATTACATGGCAATCATTCATTCATTTAAAAATCACTGACCTTGAAGTAAAAGGAAATCAGAATTCTTTTCTACTCAAAATATGCCACATCATCAGCATGAATGAACTCTTAGTAAGATACAGGTCTTTGCATGAAACATTCTTTACCACTAATACGTATTCATAAAGCTGATCCAAATATTTGCAGTAACGCAGGCATTCAGTGTGCTTTAAATAATATTTTTACCTTGTCCAACTCAGCGTATATGTCAGGCACGAAGAATATCACTTTTCTGTTCGATGAGATTAAACATCTGTTTGCTTTCCTTTTCCTTTCTCCATAAACAAAACTGCACGCAGACTTTGACACAAATCCGTATGCACGGTCATCTGATTTATAATCAACCAAAACAATCCGCACTTCGATCTGACAAAGGAGTCTGGTCGATCCGCATTGGTGTTCAGCGGACAAGTGGGCGTGGCAGCGGCGCTTTCAGGACGCATCAAGTCACGTGGTCGTGCAGTGGCATTTTTGATTGGCTATTTGTTTTAACAGGATCATAAAATAGGCCTTATACCATAGACTGTAAAAAATGCCCTATACACAATAAATAAATAAACAATCATGTTATAAAAAATTAGTACAGGAGTGCAAATACAATTACATAAATTAAATAATATTATAAAAATTACTAAAATGAAGTGCATGGTTGTCTTTTGATTTGACAGTTGTTTATTTAAGTAATATTATGCTGTATTGCTTTCGAAGTACGATGTGTACATGTTTTATGATTTAAACTAAAATAAAACCATTAGAAGAAAGCCGGATGTTTTTAATAACGTTTAATGACTTACAAATAAAACCAGGGGTGCATTAGAATAAACAATAAATAAATACAAATAAATAAAATATAAAAGATTTAAAAAATGTAAATAAAAACATTAATATATTCACTGATATTAACACACTTTACAGCTTTATTTTTCAAACTATATATTGTTGTTTGTATTGTTCGACATGAAGGCTTTTTTAATTAATGTTTACGAAATTTAGCTAATAGAAGTAGCAGCTAATCCCGGATGTGTGCTGTTTTGATTGCGTCATAAAGAAGCGCCGCTGCTGGGTTTTGTTGTTGTTCGACGGAAAACGCTAAATTCGGTTTTTAATAACATTCTGGTCGTTAAGCCGGGGTTCAAACATGGGGAAATCTTTTGCTAATTTCATGTGCAAGAAAGATTTTCATCCTGCATCAAAATCCAACATAAAGAAGGTAAGTTAACGTTTAGCGGGAGCTTTTCGCTAGCATGCTACTATTGCTCTGGAGTCAATCATTAGTTCAGATCTTCTGTTTGTATATAGAGTAGCCAACATTTGAAGTGGATCAAAAAAGTTAATCAAAGTTGTCCTAAGAAAAAAATGGGTATTGTTCAAAATTCATGTATAACTTCGAGGAAAGGTTTTGATCCATTTCAAATGTTGACTAGTGTATATATCTCACGGCATGTTTGGTTGTTTATGAATATGCACAAGTATTTATTCACAAACACATGAAATGTTTGTTAGTTTGCTCGGTTAATAATCATATAGAAAACAGAGTTTAGTGTCAGATGTTTCCAGAGGAAGACAGGCTCCTTAATTTGAAGGTTGAGAGACAAACTGGTGTATCTGAGGTGCTAAACTCTTCATCACTTTGGTTCTTCATCAGGTATGGATCGCAGAGCAAAAGTTAACCTTCGAGAAGAAGCAGCAGGAGGATCTGATGCAGGCCTACCTGAAGGAGCAGGACACGTACAACAACAGGTCAGAGAAGCCCAAACCAGCAGACAGGACTGGGTCTCAGTCTCTCAAACACACAGTCACGTGTGCTGCTGCTGATGATGATGATGTGGAAATGACCTGGCATTTACCTGGGAATTGAAATGGTCCTGTTGGATGTTTTATGTTCCAGACTGCTGATGGGAGACGATCGTGTGAAAAATGGCCTTAATTTTATGTATGAAGCGCCTCCTGGAGCATCTAAAGGTCAGGAACGTTTTCACCGGTTGTTGTCCATAAAAAAAAAAACGTTGAAAAAGTTATTAAAATAATGTAACTGATCATTCGCTTGCAAATCATTGCTAAACCTTAAGATGTACAAGATTTTAATCCATCAAAATTGTTAGAAAATCAAGAAACTGAGAAAAATAAGTTAAAGTAAAGTGTATATAATCATGTTTTTTTTTTTTTTTCCTGTCATCACCGACTTCCTGCAGAGGAGGAAAAAGAGGTAAAGTTCATTTCCATGTTAAAGTTTGCGGTTGATAAACTTCCAGCTTCAGCTTGTGCTTCACATGTCTTTTTGCTGTGAAATCTTTACTGATTTTATATAAAGTAAACATAAGAATAACTTTGATATTGTTAGTAATATTTCAAGATTTAGCCTACTTACAAGATTTACCATTTTCTGGACTGAAGCAATTTAGGCTTAATTGATTTTTTTATTTAGAAAAATCATGTTCAAATCATGAAATTTATGTATCAAATATGATCCATCAGGCTTTTGAGGAAGGTTTATTTGTTCATCATTGTTTTGCATGGCATTATATGTTTTTAAACTACAGAGCTTTGATCATAAAACTAAGCATTTCAATCTCATCTTACCAAGACACATTATTGGCAGATATAGAGTGAAATACAACTGATATTTATTTGCATTTTATGTAAGTAATCTTCTATACTGGTATAAAGATCTCATTGATTTATATTACAAGCATCAGAATTTCAACTTACTTTTTGGCCATATAAATATCAGCAGCAAATTGCATATTTTTGCTCAGTTTGTGCCTCTGGAGAAAGTGTTTTGTCCTCCTGGAGTATGAGCTCCATATATCAAGCTATATGAGCCATAAAAGCCTGATGTAGAGCTGCACGAATAATTGTTAAAAGATCTCGATCTTGATTCAAACACCCCTGTGATCTCACTCAAACCTTTGAATATGATCACAGCGAATATTCATATCTGTTTTGGCGCTGCCGCTGATCTAAAGACAGTAGTTGTCATGTATAGGTATGAAATGGATTAATTCAGATTATCACTGAAGTACTGGGATGAAAGTTTATAGTTCATTTGTATGTCTACGGTAGTAAATGACCTTTTGAAAGGAACTTGGCGCTTCAGATAAATATTGTATCACGTCATTACTCCAGTAGGTGGCGACAAGTGACTGTTAGAAATGTATTCGTCATTGAATCATTCATTCAAACTGATTTTTTTTAATTAATTAAATATATTTTTAAATAGACTGCAGCATTTAACATGATGTCAGAACCTCTAGTAAATTACATGTTATTTTTTAATTGTTAATTGAGAACCGCGATCTCTATTTTAAACAAAAAAGTGTGATTTTCAATTTATCCAGAATCGTGCAGCTCTAGCCTGATGTATCAAATATGATGTACAACAACAAAGAAAACTCATGCAAAAAAAAAGAGATTTGTTTTCAGATTTTGTCTGAATGTTCAATAAATTGTTTCATTTATATGTATTGTCTATTATTTCATATGTCAGGCTTTAGGAGGTAAAGAAAGCTTATTCTAGTGGCATCTTCTAGTTTCAGCTCATGTCAATCTCACGTTTTTCATCTTTAGGGAGGAGAATCCGAGTACAAGTTTGAGTGGCAGAAAGTAGCTCCTCGTGAAAAGTAAGTTCACTAGTTCATAAGTGATGCAACATCTCAAATTTGCACTTTTATGTATTTCTTACTCATATTTTACTCATCAGGTATGCAAAGGATGACATGAATATTCGAGATCAGCCTTTTGGCATTCAGGTGATGTTTAATTTTGTGTTATACACCTTCATAAATGTAGATTAACAGTTATTGCTCATCCACAAATGTCTGAATGCAGTGAACGTGTGGGCGCTGTGCTTGTTTTCTTGTTCTTGAATTGTTGTAGGTGCGTAATGTGCGCTGCATTAAGTGTCATAAATGGGGTCATGTGAACACGGATCGTGAGTGTCCCCTCTTCGGTCTGTCGGGGATCAATGCCAGCTCGATGCCCAGTGATGAAGCAGGTACTGCTCTTTCCTTATTGTCTGTATGATCAGGGCGAGAAAGGCGGTGACTATTCTCAGGGCATCCGCAATTTCAACACAGGGATAGTTTCTTCATGCCCTGTGCAGAAAATCCAGCTTTTAATGTTGTTTATGTGTCTATGTGGAGTTTTTAATATGCTTTAAGACAAACCATGTGTAAATTCATAAGTCGACACCATTGCTGAGTATTTTCTCCTTAAAACTGCAGTGAACCAAAGACTCAAGTCTCAAAAACACGCTTTGTTTCTGACGTCACAAACTACCTTGTAACCAATCAGATTTGGGACTTTAAAATAGCTTTTTGAATGTAACTCTACACCCTTCTTCATTTAGTATATGCGGATGAATATGCAATGAATTCATGAATATGCAAATTAGTCCTACCCTGGTAATCCAGAGTTCTTGCGAGAGCACAAGCTGAATTTGCTCAGCGAGTTTACTCTGGCGTCGAGTAATGATGCTCATTAAATATGCCCTTGTATCCGAGCTGCACCAATCACATCGGGTTATCTGATATAGGCGGGCCAGAGGCGAGCTAAAGATGACGACAGCGCTGTGACGTCGAAGTCATTAGTAAACATTGCAAGATGGCTATGGATGAACACCAGTTGTTTGAAACTGCTTTGGCCGCTACAATGAACGAGTTAGACTTGGCTTCTTATCTAAAATAGGAACAGAAGACGCCGCTCGAATCGTTCCTTTGCAAGAAGGACGTTTTTGCTGTTTTGCCAACCGGATACGGCAAGAGTCTAATCTACCAGTTAGCTCCGCTGGTAGCTAAGCGTATGGGGCTT
This sequence comes from Abramis brama, assembly GCF_963993115.1. Classification (NCBI taxonomy): domain Eukaryota; kingdom Metazoa; phylum Chordata; class Actinopteri; order Cypriniformes; family Leuciscidae; genus Abramis; species Abramis brama. The sequence goes on from NC_139970.1 coordinate 11,135,070, forward strand.
GTTGTGATTGGTCGTAGTGTTATCCATTTGCGTGCAGCGAGATTTTCAATTGCATGCTTGGTGCCGCCCCTCGAGCAGGACGAGTTTCATTAGTCGACGCCAGACCATTAATCTTTCAGATTTAGGTCTGGATTTCCAGGCTAAATTAGTCCCGCCTCCACTCAATAACAGCAACTCGCACTACCTAATCCTAAGGTCAACTGTAGTAAATGCTACTCAATGGAAATACTGGTTTAATTCAGCCATACATGTTTGAACCAGAAACTGATTCAGAAGAAGAAGAGTGAATTATAGACGTCTACAAGTCGATGTATCAGAATGGTCATGTGTTTTATGTATCGCTCTCTACTACGTCGGACACATAACGGTATTGGTCACATGTTTGTGATGGTAGGAAATGGCGGCGACCTCAAACTGTGTTTTTGGGACTATCTTTGGTTCACTGCAGTTTTAAGGAGAAAATACTCAGCATTGTTGACTGATGAATTTGAACCAGCTAATCATGGTGTTCAAGGTATAACCGGTCAGTGGCTGCGTCCGAAAACATTAGAAATGACATCAGAAGTGGATAACATTGGTTAAAAACGTACATTTAAACACAAACTGACCACCAACCCAACCACAACTTTCAGAAGCCATCTCTATTTTTTAGCTTAATGGTCACGGTCGGTCACAGGATTGTGGGATATCAGAGGCAGCGAAGGATAGATCCATGTTGCCTTCAAGGTCATTCAGATGAAGGAATCTCAGGAGACTGGAAGAGAAACTAACATTGAATTTGGACGTGCCTTGAGACTGCAGAAAGGTGGCTCTCCAGGAGCAGGGTTGGCTACCCCTGTCTTAAAGCATATTAAAAACACAAACACAAAGACATTCATTAAAAACTGCAGTGATTTTCACCACTTTAATGCAGGTTTTCTCTACCTGTAGATGAGATACACTTTCAGAACTGTAGGTGGCGACAATGTCCAATAATACACCAAGAATTTCTGCAATATCTGGACAATGCTTCCCTATGGCTTCCCATTCACCTAAAGTTCTGAATACAGATGTTTTTGAGCAGCTCACCTGAATTATAAGTGCCATGTGACCCATCCTGTTGGCACCACATGAAAATGATGTCAGAACATACACCACCACAAACCCCAGTTACTAGCAGACAAACATGTCACACTTGAAGATTTCAGATTATCTTCTATAATCTAATAAAATATTTGTGATTTATATGATATTAGTAAATAATGTTTTTAAGTGTACTAACCTACCAAACCTTGACCCCTTGTAATACTTGGTCCCGGAAATCTATATAGTGTAATCTATATAATCTATATATCAATATAGTGATGGCTGTGGGAGCTTGTCTCCGCCCTAGAATAAAATAAAGAGGTAATTTTTACATTTTATCTCACAACTCTGACTTTATTTCTCACAATTGTGAGTTATAAAGTCCCAATTGTAAGAAATAAAATTTTCTCAGAATTGCGACTTTTTATCTCAGAATTCAGAGTGACTTTTTTAACTTGTAATTCTGGATTATTTCTCACAATTGTGAGGAAAAAAGTCAGAATTACATGATAAAAACCAATTACCTTATTATTTTTTTATTCAGTGGCGGAAACAAGCTTCCACAGATCGCAAATTCATTTCTTTTAGAAGATAAAAAATATGATGGAAGATTTCATACACAAACTACTTATATTGTACCCAATTTCAGAATAAAATCACCATTAAAGGGACCCCCGAAAAAAATATCATTTACTTATCCTCATGTTCATCAAAACCTGTATGACGTTTTGGTCACACTTTAGGGTCTAATTCTCATTATTAACTACGGCTTTTGCCTCTATAAACTCCTACTTATTGCTTAGTAATAGTTAGTAAGGTAGTTAAGTTTAATAAGCAACTAGTTAATAGTGCGAATTGGACCCTAAACTAAAGTCTTACCAACTTATTTTCTTCAGTGGAGCACAAAAGAAGATATTTAGAAGAACATTGGGAACAAAAAGTTGTTGAGCCTGTAGTATGAACAAAAAGTTTTGGAACAACATGAGAGAAAAATGCTAATCTCAGAATGTTCACTTTTGTGGCTGAGTAACTCCTAAACTTTGAGGTGGTGAAGGTGTGTGTGTGTTTTGCTACTTGTGGTTTGTCTCCTGAGAGCTGGCAGGACTTCAGTAATATGCATGTTTCTGCAGAGCGGAGATCGATCCTAATCTCGTGTTGGTGGGAAATGTTATTTCTTGTTTTGATTGGATGAAACCTCTGCTTCTGCAGAATATCACCGCACGCCTTGCCCAGCTGGGAGACAAGGGAGTTGATTTGGTGCGTCTTTGTGTGTTAACAAAGCCCGTAGTGTGCATGGCTCCGAGGGGGGGAATGATCACACATTATTTGTTCTGAAAGAGTGATTTGTCCTAACAGGTCCGTCGATGCACCCCTCCGAGTTAATGGCAGAGATGCGAAACAGTGGGTTTGCGCTGAAGAAATGTGTCCTTGGGAGGGACGCCACCATGACTGATCCAGCACAGGTAATCTCCCGGACCCTGCCCAAATATGACCCGTGATATCCATGTCTGGAGCTCAGCGTGTGATTGCAGAAAAACGTTCAATTATTGAACGGGCGGCTCACGAGCCGTTCCCGCCGGTTGAACGGTCAGACTAGAACTGATGAGACCAACAACTACAATTACAAGAGAGTGTTCTGTGGTTTCACACTGTGGTTCTGCACAAAAGTGCCCTTCTGATTGGCCTCTTGTGTATGTATGGTGGTCAGTGAGTGTGTGTGTGTGTTGTGTTTGCTAATGTGTGTTGTTGTGCTTCAGGATTTTGTGGCCAGTGAGGAAGAAGACGACCCTGAGGTGGAGTTCCTGAAGTCTCTGTCCACCAAACAGAAACAGAAACTACTTAGGTGTGATTAATTATTTATTACACATACACAACCGCCTATATTCATAATAATCAAATTGATCATAATTATAAATAACAAAGTTATAATATTAATATTAATTTTAGTAATATTATCAATATTTACATTTTTTGTGCATCTAAGACATTAAAGGGGTGATGAACTGAGAAATAAAATTTTCCTTGAGCTTTTGACATATAAGAGGTCATCATACTATAAGAATATCCTGTAAGTTTCAGAACTGAAAACGTCCTTGTTAGTCCAATAAAAGCTGTTATTGACACCAGGCACAGCGAACAACAGGTTTTTCAAAGTGGGGATCTATGACGTCAAAGGGTATCAAAAACCAGGGTAGAAAATAGCCTATTACTTTTTCATTTTGATGTTTTTGAATGTAAAAACCAAGCGAACGTCATAAGTTGACCTCAGACATCAATATAAAAAAATATTTAAAAAAAGCCAGTTCATGACCCCTTTAAGGATAATATGTCATTTTAATTCTTTATAAACTAGTTTCATTTCAGTTTAACTAGCTGTTTAATGCGAGTAGTGATGGCATAAGCCTCTGCCATTTCCGTTACAATAATATGAATGTGTGTGTGTATATATATATATATATATATATATATATATATATATATATATATATATATATATATATATATATATATATATATACACACACACACACACATTCATATTATTGTAACGGAAATGGCAGAGGCTTATGCTCTTCTGCTCACCAAGGCTGTGTCTATTTAATTCAAAAATACTGGAAAAACATTTTGAAATATTTTTGTAATGTAAAATAAACTGATTTCTATGTGAATATATTGTAAAATGTAATTTATTCCTGTGATCAAAGCTGAATTTTCAGCATCATTACTCCAGTCTTCAGTGTCACATGATCCTTCAGAAATCATTCTGATATGATGATTTGATGATCAAGAAACATTTATGATTATTATCAGTGTTGAGAACAGCTGTGCTGCTTTAGATTTTAGTGAAAACCGAGATAGTTTTTTTCAGGCTTCTTCGACTAATAAAAAAGTTCAAAAGAACAGTATATATCTTTTATAACATTATAAATGTCTTTTCTGCCACTTTTGGTCAATTTATTTGCTGAATAAAAGCATTAATAAAAGCACTAATTTCTTAAAAAAAAGATAAACCTACTGACCCCACACTTTTGAATTATAATTATAACTCTCGTCCCCTTCTTCCTTTTAGAAAACTTGACCGTCTGGAAAAGAAAAAAGAGAAGAAGAAGAAGAGTAAAAAGGAGAAAAAGAAGAACAAAAAGAAGCAGAAAAAGAAGCCAGCCAAGAGTGAGAGTTCATCCAGCAGCTCCTCAGACAGCAGTGACAGCAGCAGCGACTCTGAGGAGGAGAAACACAAGAACAAGAAGAAGAAGAAGAGCAAGAGCAGGAGGGACTCGTCCAGTGACGGCAGCGGCTCTGAGAGAGAACACACACAGCCCAAACAAGATAGACACAGGAGCAGGAGTAGAGAGAGGAGGAGAGAGAAAAGCAGGAGCCCTCAGCGATGGAGAGATGAGAAGGAGAGAGGTAAGGAGAGGGACAGGAACACGAGCAGGGAGAAAGGAGACCACGAGAAGGGCAAGAGAGAACGAGAGAGAAACTGTGATAGAAATGTCAAAAGGAGGAGTGCGAGTCGGGAACGAGGGAGGGGCTCGGGCAGGAGTGATAGCAGGGATGCAGAGAGGAAGAAATGAGTCGCTGGAAGTCTCACACCATCATCTTATCTCAGATTAGAGGATTCATTCAAAGGAAACTTCTTACATGATTGACTCGCCCTCATGTCATTCCAAACTCTGACCATTTTTAAACACTTTAAAGCTTAATCGCTCCAGAATGACAGAGCATTGGCTCTTGTGCTGTACACACATCTAGTTAAAGGTGTACGATACCTTTTGTGTGAAATTCAAGTCATTATTCTTGTAAATATCCCCTTTGCTTGAAGTTCTGTTGGTTTGCTGAGAGCCAATGACACTTGAGAATATTTGGTATTAGGGAAGGGAAGGATTTTTAGGAACTTTATAGACGTTATTGAACTTCTCTTGTACCGAAATGAGATGTTTACATAGAGATATATTTTTAATTTCCTTTTCTGTTCGAGTCATGAGAGTTTGGACTGACATAAGGGTTACTAAATGAGGACAGAATCTGAAATGTTTTGGGTAAATGGTTTCTCTGGGTGGCTTTCCCAATGGCTTTTCCATGGACTGGCAGCTCTGGGAAGTTCTCCAGAAGAGGGCGCCATGAGAATGTAGAAACTGAACCTGTTATACACCAGGAATTAAACTCATTCTTTCAGTGTTTTCAATACATTTGCTGTACTCCTAGTTCAACACATGTTCTCTTTTCTTTAAGCATTTAGCCCTCCTCTAATGTAATGTCTGTTTGACTCCTTGAGAGATATTCCACACATAATAACTTGAATGATTTATTTTGCAATCTTGTTCATTAAACTATGATTTATGTTTTTTGTGGCTCCTTCCTTACCTCAAGTCAGTCTGTAAAGATGTCTGAAATACAGGTGTTATGAATGTGGTATAAAACTCGATGCCAGTTACAACTCTACAACCTCATCCGTCTGAAAGAAGACTAAAATTAGTTGGTTAATGGGATTTGTAGTTTTCCGCTAATTTTAGAGGTCTATTTTGGTAGTTGTGATAGTTATAAATTCAGGGTGACTTCTTTATTATTCTAATTATGGTGTTTAGCTACAAAACGAATGTTCAACAACTCCCAAATTGGCGAAATCGAGCTGATATTTAAATATAACTGAATACAACTATTCCTCATTTTAGAAGTGGTGGTGTTCAAAACTAAAAATACATTTGGTAATATGGCAATACTGGCAACGAAAATGTCAGAGCGCATGGTCTTTATACACGTAAAACCAACATGATTTTTAAATACCTGAAATATGAGTGTTTTTCTCAACACATTCATCTAGCAGATAAAATAGCAAACCCTCACTTCATCAAGGCTGGCCATGAGGTAACAAAACAAAGATTCAATTGCAATTCAATTATTTTGGGTTAGGCTAAAGGAATTTAAACACTGACTAGCCTATAGGCTACTTTAGTTTCTGTGTGTCACTGGAAAACATAACCCACTGAATGTGACAGTAAAACATTAGCATTGGTATATATATATATAATTATTTATAACGATAATCATTTAATTTGTAAACATGATCTGCGCTTGATGGACATTTTCTGGCCAAAAGGGAGATGAAAGAGTAGCACCGCTCCGGCAGCGCGGGAAAATCACATCGTCACGGCTGAGTTTCCCGCGCTGCGGCCGGAGCGGCGCTGCTCTTTGATCACTCTTTTATTACCGCGCGCAAACAAAGCTGACTTTTGCCTCGCGCTCAGTCAGAGGGCATTCCAGAAAAACGCGAACAAAAGGCCGTGAGTGACAGCGCTACTGTCCGCAACCCCAGGCGCATCATTCGCCTCCAAAAGACTGAAAAGCACTTAGATCTTGTCCATGTATAAGCTCCCGTTTGTAAACCTTAATAGAACCATATAATTGTAAAGCGTGCTCGTGAATGCCTTCACGCCCAAATAGCGCTCATTTCCGTAACACAAATTTTGAATTGTGTGCAATAAAATCGTTGCATCCTACATTAACTTTTAAAAGACTGAGAATTGTGTTCTGCACACCTGCAAGTCTGTTTGGAGAAAACATACGGAAATTGCGTTTTGGTGTATTTGTCTATTTTTAAACCCTGGATAGCTATTTGACCACTACATTTGACAGTTTAATGATTTATAAACTATGCATATGTTTTTATTCGTTATTTGCAAAATGTTATCAGTTTTTCACGAGGTCGTTAAATGATAATGGACCATTTTCTATTTGTGTATTTTTTTTTTTTTTTTTCCTGAATAGGCTGCGGCCACCAGCACACAAAAGGAAATGAAAATAATTTTAGTCTATTGCCTTCTGGTCAATTTACCTTGTAGCACAGAAAGCTAACGAGTTCCCAGGCAGGGCTCGAGCTGTAATTATTCCGCCGGGTTTTGTGGGATCGGACGCTGCACTGGATAAACACAAAGAAGTCAGAGAGCATCCTTGAACCTTTTCAGTACAGGGCCACTGATATTCAAATAACAGCCAGGGACCATTTGACTGCGAGAGCATTTTAAATTCAGCATTTGCATAAGGCCTCTCCCAATTTCCCCCTTTCAAAAGTGGCACCCAGAAAAGGCAAGAAAAAAGAAAGGAAGAAAAAAAAACTGTTCCCATAACACCAAATCAAGAGTAGCGTTTTATAAAAGCTAAACGATGCTTTATGCCTTCAGCCCTCTCTTCGATGGACATTTTCCGTTTGACATGCAAATTTAAGCAGTTAATTTGAGCAATTCAAATAAATATTCAGAGGCCCTTTGTCACTGAATCCCCTCGGAAAATGTGCGATAAAGAGCTGCTGAACAAATGATGTCTCGGAGAGTAATTAGATATTTGATAAGACACGAATCCCTAATCGCCAATACAAGACACATGGGGCTGCGATGTGCTCCAAGTCATAATTAATACTATTTAACAAGATATTCATTTGGACAAAAAATGCATTTCTGGGGAATTAACTATTGATTTATCCCAATGGGACAAAAAAAAAAAAACGATTCAACATTAGCCTACCGATATTTATTTTCCTCCCCACACAAAAAAAAATGTAAATATATATTCGTAATAATTATGCGCAGTCTGCACGGTTTCAATTTGGATTCAAATAATTTTGATGAAAACATTTGCATCAGACAACCCAAGCTTTAGATTTTAAATCCCTTTAATTACAAAATGAAAGCCTTATAAGCGTGACTTTATACAATTAAACATTTATATATTTTGAGCAAGGTAAAGGAAAGGTTAAATGAATTTTAAATAGCTGTGTAACATACATACTTGACATCCACAAAGTGCGTCCAAAGGAAAGAAAAAAATCCCTGAATTTCAGGATCCACCACAAAACAATCATAACATTTACAGGAGAAAAAAAAATAACATGTTATTTTTTGTGGATATATGTACACATTTAGCTCAAACGGCAGCCGTGGTTATTTTAGTTCCCTCTTTTTGCACCAACACTGATTCCACAACAAATGTCCACCGTTAAAACACTGAGGCTTGAAGACTTTATCGTCCTGAAAGCTGAAGCGTTCGTCTGTGCGCAGCAGAAACAGCCAGTGTTCATTTGCTCTTTCCAATGCAAGTCTCGCTCGTTTTTCTAAGAAATGGAGAGTTCGTCGCATACTCCAGTCCAGACCCGTTTCCTTTTCTCGAGGAAAATGCGTTTAGTAAGTCGCGCTCAGGACTCGTGGTGCGGAGACTGGTCTTTGACCGTGACCCGCGGGTTTACCCCGTCTAAAATCAGTTCTGGAGACTCAGACCTGGGGGTCTCCAGGTTGCTGGTGTCGGTGTCGCTGTCGCTGCCTTTTTTGCCTCCGCCTCCAGCGGTGTGTGTTTTGATGTGTTTGCTCAAGTGGTCGCTCCTCATGAAGCGCTTGTTGCACACCGGGCACGCAAACCGCTTCTCCCCCGTGTGAGTGCGCAGGTGCCTCTGGAGCTCGTCGGACCTGGTGAACCGTTTCCCACAAAAGAGCCAGTTGCACACAAATGGCCTCTCGCCAGTGTGCCACCTCAGATGCGCTTTGAGGTGAGACGTTTTCCCGTAGACTTTCCCGCAGCCCGGGATGTGACAGCTATGAAGTCCTTTCCTCCGCAGGCTGGCGCCCGCAGGCCCGAGCCGCTCCGCCTCCTGGCAGTTCGGGCAGTCGCATGTGGCCCGTCCGGAGTATCTCCGTGAGGACCGGGACGAGGTCCCTATCCCCGAGCTGGCGCCGGATATCATCGCGTTAGTGGCCGACGCGTCCGTGTAAGTGGGGATCACAGTTTTGAACCCCTCCTGGGTCAACAGGTGTTGGCTGGTCGACAGGAGGTGGGACGCGGTGGGGCTGATGCCAGTGGAGCTGAACGCGGAGTGCGTGAGGCTCGAGAAGTCCGGATTGTAGCCGCTTAGTTGGGAGTGAATCGCTTGTGGGGTTCCGGAGTGCAGCGAACTTTGCAAAGTGCCGGCCGGGTTTTGAACCTCGAGCCACGAGCCCGGGTTCGTGTGCACGTCCCACCACGTGGACGCCCCGTTGGCCACCTCGCCTGAGATAGTGGAGTGAAACCCGGACTTGTACCATGATTCATACGGGTGCGCCATGCCGACCCGCGGATAAAGAGTCTCTGCTGAGGAGTGAACTTTGGAAATGAAGGCGGACTGTCCCGAGTCCTGCGAGGAAACGCTCGCCGTGTTGGAGAACAAGCTGCTGTATTCTGCGGAGAAGGCGGAGGAGGTTGGCGAGGTCGAGGCCAGGCAGAAAGCGCTGTTGCCGGTGCCGGTGCTGCTCGTTAGTCCGGAGCTGCTTCGGCTCGTGGCGACGGTGAATCCGGGCAGGCTGGAGCCCAGGTTGCAGCTCGACGAGGATCTTTTCCAGGGATGAAATCCGCCTTTGGAGAACGCGCTGGAGTCGGGGAGAGTCGTGAGGGGACTGGTGTTGCCAATTTTGTTGCAGGTTGCAGCCAGCATCGCTAAAGGGGTAGTTCCAAACCTCGGCTCTTCCTGTTTGGATGAAACGTTTATGCTCTTTACTAGACTGTACAACATAGTTGGGGTGTTTTGAAAAGCAAACAAGTCTAAATCATTAGCAAGAATACAACCAAAACATGAAAATTAAGCTGCTTCGCTTGGGAATATTTCCTACAAGTTTTCAAATAAGTTGTCATGTTTTAAAAAGGCCATTAAAAAATAATTTCACGTTTAAATGATTGCAGTATTGTTATTTTTATTTAAAAAATAAGCAATGCACTCCTACGAATTTCATCGTTTGCCTATTATTATTTTTTTCCCCCTGAAAATTCTTTGGCTGAACAGGGTTTTCGAGTTTTCAACTGTTTCATTTTCGCCTCTTCAAATCAGCGCGTTGCTTTTCAGCTTTCTTTAAAGCACTAGTGCTAATAAATCTAGACAATTAAAAAAATGTTTTGAAATGTAGGCTACAAAGTTCTCTTTTGGCATCATTATTATTTTTTTAGAATGTAAATAAAAGTCATTGAAAAGTTTAAAGGCAAGCAAGCTGCAATGAAATGCCAATGCCAATGGTGAAACTATAACCACAAAAATGCATCGAATTAAAATACATGTCAATGTTTACTTACCCCAAGTATAGACGTAGCCATATCCAGGGCCTTTCCTAGACAGCTAGTTGAAGAGAACAATGAGTGAGTGTTCCAGTGTGACTGAGGGACAGCGCGCTGAAGCTTTACTCTCTCTACTCGAGTTGTATAGTGAGCGCGTGCTTTGAAGTACAGCTGGCTGCGATACTCAGCCAATCTTAGCGCGCGACGACTCGCGTCCGACCAATGAGCGACGCGACCATGACAGAAATACTAAAGCTGCACGTCAATCAATGACTGGGGTACTGGTCCCACTGTCAAGTAATAAGCCATCAGCTATTTTTCATCATTTTTTATATATATATAACTATGGCCATCAAGGCGTAGTATCTGCACAGACTTTAGCGCTCAGCTCATATTGGTATTTAATAGGCATCCTCCGATGGTAAGTGTATCATCTTGATTTTATGCATGATATCTGTTTCGTGTGTTGATGTGCAAACGGACATCCTTAAAATTCACGCGCGTTTTACAACCGTTCGCAGCTTCCATGTGTGATTTTAGTGATGTGTTTATTTTGTAGGTCGTTTTATTGAGATTTGATGTACGGATTAAAGGCATGCCGATATTTCTGGTTAGCGTTATTATACGGTGACATTACGCTGCATGTTTTGAGTGGATGCGAAGTCATAAGTAGGATATTATGCAATGTCAGTGTCAGTTTATTTTTCTTTATTTTTTTAATTGAACAGTTGTTGGTTATGCTGTAAACTTATGCTATTGGTGATTCCAAATATTAAAAATATTTCGAACTTTCTTATTAGAACCAGTCACTGAAATGCAAGAATACATCTTAGATGAAGAGGACGGAGGGGCACCACTGATCTCACAACAGGTGTGTTAGACATTTATTGTGTGTGTGTGTGTGTGTGAGAGAGAGAGAGAGAGAGAGAGAGAGAGAGAGAGAGAGAGAGGGGGATGGATATGGGGGCGCAGGTTAGAGTTTGCGTGTGCGCGCGCTCATCCTCGCGCTTCCTTTAAATACCTTCAGCGAGCACATGACTCAAAAACCTCAAAAATCATTTTTTATTTAATTTTTTTATTTACTTCAAATAGAAATGCTCAATGCAAAGTTCGAGCGCTAAATGACAGCCTAAATAGCCTATAACTTTTAATATAACATATAATATATTTTGGATAAAAAAATAAAAAAAAAAAGATATTCAAAAATTAATAATTTTTGATTGTCCCCTCAAAATTCTCTTACCCCTCAAAATTCTCTTTTTTTTTAATATATAAAGATCAATGCATTATAGCAGCGTGTTGCGCTGCTTGTTAAAACATTTAAGGGTAATGACATAATGTAACAATGGCCTGCTTTGGAGTGAATCGCCTCCTTTTAAAAGTTAAAGCAATTTTCTTGAGAATGGCCCCGCCGAAACGCTGTGCATTACAGTATTCAAAATGACCAAATAATGCTCCATTATAGCGGCTGAACGCTGCCAGTCAGGCTGGATGCAATTTACTCCAAAGCGCTTCGCTTTAAATTCCCTCCTATGGAGAGAGCTAGGGAATATAAAACAATTTATTCAAATCCAAGTGGTGGAGTCTCGAAAATCGCTTGATTTCCGCAATCACTGCAAATTGACGGAGGAACAATTAACACTATTAAACGTCTGTTCAGCATAAACAAATTGGCCTGAGGCGCAGAGAGAGGTTTAGGTTACAGATTTAGATGTGTATGTATGCACTGCTGCTGAAAATGAAATAAAATTGCTGCGTCGAAGCTTTACACTGATGTACATTTATTAACAGTTCGGGCGAAATGTGCGCAATATGAGACGCGGATGAAAACAGATAATTACTACTCGCAATTAATATATATTCACTTTGAGGAGTTTCTATTAATTGAGGATTGATTACCCCTGACAGCTGTTAAATAGGCCAAGAGTATAAAGACGCATTTTATAATGAAAAGAGGACGGAAATAAACATAAATATTTCAAATTAAAATAGCTTTTTGTTATTTGCTGAAACCACATTTATTTTTTAGAAGAAAAAAAAAGCAAATTATGAGATGTAAGTTAAACCACTCTACGGGCTACCCTAATGCATGATATCATAAGGCTATATTTTTAACTAACCGGACTTTTATGAATTTAAAAACACAGTCCGGCTTGTGCCTTGCGAGCCCTTTTCTGTGGTAATTAGGAGCCTATTACAAGTCATTAGATTGATCAATGTACCTTAAACAATGTGAGTGATTTATTTGGTAAGAACAAAACGCCGTGCATCTATTGTCTTGAGACTGAGTGACGATATGCATCCATCAAAGCGTTAAACAACACAAGATGAATGATTAATCCGGACCTATTCATTAGAAGGGTCTGGCCCGCTCCAAAAAACCCTGTATTGGTACAGAGAGAGAGAGAGAGAGAGAGAGAGAGGGCTTTTCACAGGAGAGAATTTTTGTCGGTTGCCGCTGGGATTAATTTGTCCCCACCCTTAAGAGGAAAAGCGCATTTGTGGATAATTAACTAATCTGGCTCATTTTAAATCCCTCTCTACTACAGGTCCTTCACTTGATCACCCCAAACAGGCTGGTTTCCCCCCCTTGAACAATTCAAAGAGAGTCAAAACAAATATTAACTCACATATCAGTTGCTTTTTGCAAATACAGTGTCATTGATCGAGGCACCTTGCAGGTCACCATGTCCTGTGTTTCACTTCATGATTTTGACAGTCAAACACACGCTTGTTATGTCCGTTGACAGGTTCAAGCATGTTTAATGAGCTCACCGTGGTTATAAGGAATAAGTCTTCATCTAACGCGCGCGCAACAGCAGCATAACTGTGTTGTTTTAATAAACCCGTAAGGGCACGGGGTTTTGTGTGATTGCTGGCGCAAAACAAAGCGCAGTGAGGAGAGAATTATTTGTGCTTTCCATAAAGCACAACAGTTTCTACTCAATTATTTCTTTTTTTTTTATTATTATTATTATTATTATTTTATTGTTGTTGTTGTTAGATTTGGAAACAGGGAAGACAGATGGAATAAAGGAATGAGATAGTGGTTTTTTATTATTATTTCAATTTGCAAATGTATTCAGCCTATCCTAATAAATTCGCTAATTCATATCACACATAAATGCCTTTATATTGCTATTGGATATGTGGGCATTGTTTTTACGCAGACGTGGAAGCGCAGGTCGCCGCGTAATGTGGCAACATTCAGTTACAAGTAAACCCGCAATTCACCTGAAAGTCCAATTTTACGACATGACAGCTTTGAATATAGTTTCTGAAACTGCGCAATTAAACCAATAAAAAAGTCGCGAATTAAACACTTGTCAAATCGTTCATAACAGCTTTAGTTGATGTCCAGTGTCAGGTGCATGTTACGGGCCCGCAGTTCTCTCTCTCTCTCTCTCTCTCTCTCTCTCTCTGCATCATCCAGTGTTATTTCATCTTAGAAACAGGAGGAATAGATCATTAGGGTTACAGCCTTTTGTGACCATTCCAGTATGCAAACATGCCGATGTTATCCGTGCACATTATGATTTGATTATTCCTAGTGTTTTGCTGGTATAGACAAGCCCTGTGGTGGATCTGTCTGCGAGCAGGTCATGGCGAGTGATGTCGTGTTTGTGCTTAAGTGGCCGGTGAATGTTATCTGCTATTCTCCGCGTGTCACAATAGAGCAACAGTGACACTGCGCACATTAATGCATGACTACTTCGAAATTTGCATGTGTATGTCATGTGCTCTCTCTCTCTCTCTCTCTCTCTCTCTCTCTCTCTCTCTCTCTCTCTCTCTCTCTCTCTCTCTCTCTCTCTCTGGGCGTTTGTTAACGTTTCCTATTGTTCCGTCTTGGAATATTTAAAATGATCATGCAATTTTCTCCACGTGATTTTATTTCAGTATTTATAAATTCGATTACATTATCATTATTTCTTAAAAAATTCTTCAAAAAAACAACAACTGTAATTTAACTTATTTGTGTTTATTCAAGTGTTACATTTGTATTTTTATTACAGGAAAAGAAAACACACATTGTTATTGTTTAAGCCACTATAAGCATGTTTAGGTCGTGTTTCTCAGACGCAAATGTGTGTGTCATTGCACACTCATTCCCTGTCATGTCTGTGGCGCGCGCAGGATCCAGCTCAGATAAACACTCGCGCCAACAGGTGCTTAGTGAAAAATCCCTCGATTCACGTCGATCCACGGCTCAAACTCTACACGACGAGGCTCTCGTGTGTAATTTGTGGCTCAGAGGGATGGTGTGTGTGTGAGGAAGCTCTGGTCCACCACTGCTCATCTCTGCTGTGACCGTGTGACTGACGGCTCTGTCCAATTGCGTTTGGACTCGTCGGAGATCTCATGATGCGCGCGACTAATCACACCAATAGAAAGGAAGAAGCCGATTATATTAAATAGATTTAACGTAGCAGTTTACAAAAAAGGTATTAACATAACTACATGGCACTATCATGCTGGTGATGATAGGCAACTATAAAGCCAGTACAATTGAAATGCATGAAGATGGCAGTGAAGCATGCTGTCGCTATATCACAGTGACATGGTATTACCAATTAACTAGTACAAATATGGTAAAACTATATATATTTGTTTTTCTTTGAGGTTACTTTCAAAGTACCATTTCAATTATGTAAATGGTATTCATTCAGTATTTCCACCTGAAACAATGAACCATGGTCCAACCATAGTACTTCATTTACAAGGGGATCTCTCTCTCTCTCTCTCTCTCTCTCTCTCTCTCTACATATACACATACATCATAACATACTTTATAGATCAAGAGTCAAATTAAGTACTGGTCATGTGTGTGTGTGTGTGTGTGTGTGTGTCCTGGTAAACTCTACATTATAGGGACAAAATGTCCCCACAAAGATGGCAATATCTGAAATCCCTGTGGGACATTTTTTGGTCCCTGTGAGGAAAACAGCTTATAAATCAGATGTTTTGTGAAAATGTAAAAAAAGTTTTGTGTGATGGGCAGGTTTAGGGATAGGGTTAGTGTGTGTGTGTGTGTGTGTGTGTGTGTGTGTATGTGTGTGATGGGCAGGTTTAGGGGTCAGGTGTGTGTATGTGTGTGATGGGCAGGTTTAGGGTTAGTGTGTGTGTGTGTGTGTGTGTGTGTGTGTGTGTGTGTGTGTGATGGGCAGGTTTAGGGGTCAGGTGTGTGTATGTGTGTGATGGGCAGGTTTAGGGTTAGTGTGTGTGTGTGTGTGTGTGTGTGTGTGTGATGGGCAGGTTTAGGGGTAGGGTTAGTGTAAGGAGAGAGAACATACAGATTGTACAGTATAAAAATCATTATGTCTATGGACATGAAAAACATGAAAACAACGTGTGTTTGTGTGTGTGTGTGTGTGTGTGTGTGTGTGTGTGTGTGTGCGTGCACTGACAGACTATGTTGTTATGAAGGGAGGACATGGCTATCAGAAATAATTTCATCTTGAGCAAGTCCAAGCAGATTTGATGGCCCTTCCAGTGTTTTATTCAGCTGTTTACCGAGAGGTTCCTTCTGGACTTTAGTGGTCACTCTTAAAGTGCCCTTGAATTATATTCTGCCGTCAGATTGGGTGTGTTATTCTGGGCAGTGAAAGACCTCGCTCGATCCCTGTATGTCATCAATCTAAAGCAATTTCAGCCCTATTGGTTCTTGAGTCGTTGTCATTCCCAGCAGCAGGTGAGGCGAGGCACTGGTCCCAGAGCCAAGGACTCTTCATCCCACTCAACATGGGGCCGCTGAAACAGTTTACCCCTGAATCCCAAATCCAACAGATCTATTATGGGATTAAAGGCCTTGTTATCAGGCTTTGTGCTGGAATAATAGCAGAGTATCTTTTAAATTCAGATCATCCAATATATATGATTTTTCCTTTGGATTTGAGACGATGTGAGCGTGTTCTTTAATGTTTAGACGGGTCTGATCGAGTCATGACCATCGTGTGTGTGTGTGTGTGTGTGTGTGTGTATTTTCAGGAAGTCAGCTCGACACAACCGCGCACGACATCTCAAGGCTTCCTCTTCCACATCACTGAGCCAGATAAAAACATTGAATTCAGGCACCGCCGACGCTGCTGTTTGCCCTCGCAACACACACACACACACACACCTGCCAGGTATGGGGTTCGTCTGTCTCACACTGTGTGTCTGTATCTGCTGAAAGCTTTCTTTCTGCACCAGACACAGTCAATTAAGGTGCAAGAATGAATATATATATAAAAGATATGATGTGTGTGTGTGTGTGTATACACATATTGTATGTATATTTACACATGCACACATATATATTACAAACATATATTATAGAAATACAAACTTTTATGTTAGATTAATCGTGAAAAGAAGAAAATAGAAAAGAAAAAGGATTAATCTAACAAGTTATTTTGTTTGTATATATATATATATATATATATATATATATACTTTACAGTGGCTCTAGAAATTATTTAGACAGTTCATGACAATAACTACAGGCAAGTTCCCCTAATGTTTGACATCCAGAAAGTGCCCAAATACTTTTTATTTGAACAGTAAATCTGTTTTATAATATGGAACCTAACAGAATTGTTTATATGTATTTTGCTTGATATGCGTGCTTTTAAGTGCTGTATTTATTTTAAAATGAATGCTGCATGGTTTGATATTTTGTATTTAATGCAATGGCATTCACATTTAAATGCATTAAATGTCTGATTATTATTTTATTTTTTTATGTGTTTTTTTTCCCGGACTCAGCAGTGGTTGATATTGTGATCCAGATTCTTGTCTTAGTTTTCTCTGATGGTTTTGCTGTCGGGGTGTGTAGGATGTATATAATGTATGGCTTTTTCTCTGTAAAGGAGGTGTGTGTGGTATGTAAAGGCTTCCTGTCACGCACTAGTTTTATGTTGGGCATTGAGTCATGAGCGCTAGCGTCTGTCTGGCCAGGTCGGGACGGGACCGCACCTGTTTCTTCTCACACACGTTTACCTCAGCAGCCATGAGCAATGCAATGACTTTGTCATGGTAATTACTCAATCGCAGCGGTGTGCAGAAATACATCCACAAAAGAGCACACACATGCTGGCTTAACATGTTGCTTAACACGAAATCACAACGGCTGGCATGATTCAGAGAGTGTAGTTTTGGTCAGAAAGATGTTTGCGCCATGACAGAGACAGATTAAACACATTGAGCAAACTTTCTTCTGCTAGTCATAAAGTAGGTACATTTCAGTCAAGCTATTTTTGTTCTTTAGTTAGCTACAAGACAAGCTGCTAACAAAACGTAATTGAAGGTAAAAAGAAAGGAACTATCAAATTACTTTATAAATGTCTTTATTGTCACTTTTGATCAACTTAATGTATCCTTGCTGAATAAAAGTATACTTTTTTTTTTTTTTTTTTATTCTTGACCCCAAACCTTTTGATAGGTATGTTTAGTTAGCTATACTCCCTTTAAAAACGTATAGTTAAAATGAAAAAATAAGTGAAGTAGATGATGTCGGTAAAATGTTTGGGTAAAACTATTTCCTAAACGGGATCAGAAGTTCTTAAACTCTTATGTTTTAGTATGATTCACATCGTATGATTTTATATACGAAATCGCCACCTCGTACAATAGTTGCGTTTTCTCGTGAGATCGAGTTAAAATTTCTGTAAAAATCTACTTTTGTCAGCTTTTAGAGTAAAAATGGTCGACAGCACACACACATCTCAGAGACGTCTATGTGATGTGCGTGTTTTCATCTGAAAGATGTATTTTTTAGAGCGTTTGCTGCGATACGTCTCTAAGACGTTTCCTGTCAGATGTTATATAGACGTTTAGAAGATGTCTCGAAGACGTTTATGATTTAGAATGCATGTAAAACTGCTTGTTCTTTTTTTTTTATTACATGCATTCTAAATTCTAAAGATGTTTATGAGATGTTTGTACACAACAGATGTTTTCCAGATGAATCTCGGAGATGTACATTGTCAAAGACACGGACTAAAAGCCACCAAACTTCAATTTGAGTTTAATATGATCATGAATGCTATTCAGAGAGCTGGTCACTAACAACAGCATAATAAATAGAGCATTCCCATGAAGATTCCCAGACTAAAACCATCTCTCCACAAAGATCAATATCTTTGAAAGGCAACCCTCAACATTTAAATGCTGAACATGAAAACCGTGTTGTTTAACTGCCAATAATGAAATCCAAGAGGAGAATTCAGCCCGGCTTGGCTTTGATATGCTCTTAACTGCATTTCTTTATCTTCATTAAGAGGCTGACATTCACAACAGCTTAAAGACAAACTGTTTGTCTCTGCCTTATTATAGCGACTAACTACAAACTGTCATCTGGCGTCGTCGGAGCGGTCCACACTCAATGCTTATCACATGTCATCTCTGCGTGGCAGCACAGAAATTACGCTCCTCTCATGTTTCTTTTGTGCTCTCGACATCGTCTTTGTCTTACACAATTAAGGTGTTACACGGTAGAATAATTTAAATTGCCGGCACTAAAATGGAGACGGAGGCTCTTTTTAAAAATAGCAGAATTTGTTTACTGATTGTATGCAGCTATTGACTTTCCCATTACAGGAGAAGAGCTCAGATTAGTGGATGTGGCGTTTGCCGTGAGAGAGAGAGGCGGATGGGGACAGGGTTACAATACCGAGCATTTATCCTTATTGTTGAGTGGATCTCTTCGCTCGGCATTACCGCTGGACACGGGAATAGAGGTGTCATGGCCTTTTTTTCCTGATAGATGCTCAACAGCTCTTGTGAGATGAGACAGCCTTACCTTTGGAAACTCTCTGGCTCATGTCGCGTGTGAGCTTTTCATATTTGACATGGCCAATGCACAGTTGTGTGTCTCGTGTTCGCCTCAGACTGCAGGTGAAAACTATTATTGCGGAGCCGTGTGTAATGTTTTCCTTGCATATATCCAGCAGAGAGGAATGCAGATGTGCAGTCATGAGTCTATATGCTGTAATTAGTGTGTATGTGAAGCATGTTGTTTATTGAGGTTAGCCGACTTTTCGTTTGACATTGTGGTCTCCAACAAGAAAGCACTCAAATAACAATACCACTGTCTGAAAGGGAAACGGTCTTCGTTTGAATGCATGTAAATGTGTAATAGCAGTATCATCGTGCGCAAGTGCAGTGGGACGTTAGCAGTAGGAAAGGCTTCTCTCTCTGTTGAGTTTCTCGTGTGATCCTGAAGGTGTCTTTACACTGCCAGGTTAAGACAGGTCTGTGGTGACTCTAAATCCTCTGTACAATTCCCCAATTAGTCTTGAGGAAGTTACTTTAAGCTGTAGCTTGTCAAAAAGTTGTTAGCTACATCTCAAGCTCTGCTAAAAAAAGTACCTACCTTGTTAACAGGGAACGTTCTCAGAACTTTCTCTCAAAGTTATGAACAAATGTTCTTCCAGTAACATTAATAAGAATGTTCATACAAAGTTATTTGGTCTTTAATAATGTTCTTAAAATGTTAGCACAGAAACATTATTTATTCGCTGATCATGGAACCATGGTCTGACATTTTTTTAAATGTTGCTTGTTTCAGAGAACATTCAAAAGTAAAATTCCCATAATGCGTGCAGAATTATAAAATGGAATGTTCCTTTAAGGTTCACATATCAAAGAAACATTTTTAAAGCTGGATGTTTTTTTAATGCACAGAAAAAAAAAATAAAAAAAAATAACGTTTTCATAACCTAATGGGAGCATTAGAAAAACGTTCGTAGAACATAATTTTATTAGCTGAGTAAGTACATCAGAGCTGTTTATTTTAGTTGGGTAGCATCTTTTAAAATATAAATCTATCTTAGAAATATATTATCTTGAAGACATGTGTGCTTGTGTTATTTTCCTGAATGAACTGATTCACTAAAATGAATCAACTTCCCAATGAGTGTTTGATTAGAACCTTGAAAAGCTGCACATGCAAAACAATATTACCAAAAATAGAGATGTAGCGTCTTGTCATGCTAATCAAAAGCTTGTTACTGGAAAAGCTACTCTGTTTTGTGAAAGCTTGGGGTCCGACCAGCCTTACAGCACCCAGGTCTTTTGAGTTTGCTATACATTTGTGAAATTGACTTATGTGTAAATGCATTTCTGCTGGCATTAGTAAATACTGGTGCAGTGCCCATGTAAAATCAGTTTTTGTGTGTGTTTTTAGTAATTGTTGGTTTGGTGTGTTTGAGTGCTCATTGTTACAATTACACAGCAAAAGTTCAGTGACATTTTTATTTGTGCATGGTAGAAAAAGCAAATACTGAAACTGACATAATGACATGAATAAATATGGAAAAATTCAACTACACGATTGAGGGAGCAGGCTACACAGGGAACTCCGAGAAAACGCTACGCTTGAGCAAACAGTTTGTGAATAGGCTACTACAAATGATGGCCGTGAAAGAGACTGTTAGAAAGAGTTAGTTGGTGAATAGCATAGGCTGCTATTACACAATAGCGATAACGTTAAGCGCACCAGAATAAAATATAATATTCAGAAGTAAACAGTGAATAAGCGTGACGATTCCAAGAGCAGGTTACACAGTGAACTCCAAGAAAACACTACTTAAGCTCCGCTGCTTTCTTCGACCCTCTCTGTGTCTGGTCCTGTGCTGTGCTCACTCAGTGTGTGTGTGAGAGGAGGAGTGGCCTCAGTGTGCAGTGTGAGAGGGGGAGTGGCCTCAGTGTCAGTGTGAGAGGGGGAGTGGCCTCAGTGTCAGTGTGAGAGGGGGAGTGGCCTCAGTGTCAGTGTGAGAGGGGGAGTGGCCTCAGTGTGCAGTGTGAGAGGGGGAGTGGCCTCAGTGTCAGTGTGAGATGGGGAGTGGCCTCAGTGTGTGTGTGAGAGGGGGAGTGGCCTCAGTGTGCAGTGTGAGAGGGGGAGTGGCCTCAGTGTCAGTGTGAGAAGGGGAGTGGCCTCAGTGTGCAGTGTGCGAGGGGGAGTGGCCTCAGTGTGCAGTGTGCGAGGGGGAGTGGCCTCAGTGTCAGTGTGAGAGGGGGAGTGGCCTCAGTGTCAGTGTGAGAGGGGGAGTGGCCTCAGTGTCAGTGTGAGAGGGGGAGTGGCCTCAGTGTGCAGTGTGCGAGGGGGAGTGGCCTCAGTGTCAGTGTGAGAGGGGGAGTGGCCTCAGTGTCAGTGTGCGAGGGGGAGTGGCCTCAGTGTGCAGTGTGCGAGGGGGAGTGGCCTCAGTGTCAGTGTGAGAGGGGGAGTGGCCTCAGTGTGCAGTGTGAGAGGGGGAGTGGCCTCAGTGTGCAGTGTGAGAGGGGGAGTGGCCTCAGTGTCAGTGTGAGAGGGGGAGTGGCCTCAGTGTGCAGTGTGAGAGGGGGAGTGGCCTCAGTGTCAGTGTGAGAGGGGGAGTGGCCTCAGTGTGCAGTGTTTTCATCATGTTTTCATCACTGTACTTCACCACATTTCCTCCACTGCAGATCACTGTTACAAGGCTCATATTTTAACTCTTTCCCCGCCACTGATGTAAATTTCTGGCTTTCCGTGCTTTCACTGTTATTCGGTAGGGGGCGCTATTACACATCTTCTGAAAGAGTACTGAATCTCCTGATCAAAACACACGTGAAGAAGAAGCAGAAACAAGCGATAGCATATGTAATCAGAAGCATATGAAAAATAACGCGATCATCAACATTAAACAGTGTATAAATCAAAACTGCCTAATGTTACTGAATGAAACGTCGACCCAGGACGAGCTACAGGACTGTGAAGCTTAGACTCGATTTATGATCATCGTTCAATATCCTATCCAGACATGATTTTCTCAGCTTTTTGCTCAAAATGTTTCCCACATTCAAGTTTTGATTAAAAAAAGAATGCATGAAACTAGAATAAAACAGTTTTTTTTTTTTGGTTTAAAAGCAGAGGGTCTGTTCTTTCTTTTAAAATATTGCATGTTCAGATATTCAGATAACAAAATATTCTAAGGACCATGAAACTTTTGTGAAAATGATCAAAAATGCTGGTGCTGGCTGGCAACTTTTTTTTCAAAAACGCTGGCGGGGAAAGAGTTAATTAGGAGACAGTTTGGTTGATCAATTTGTTTAATATGTTTTTCCACACATTTATTGTCTAATGACAGGGTTTCTCTTGGCAAACCACAAATCACGGTTGGATCTTCCATTTAGGCAATAAGCTGAATCAAATATCTGTGTAGTTGTTGGATGGTGGATAATTTGGGTAAATGTTGGCAAACAGGATGCAGTATAATGTGTGAATATGTATGTGACCAGTAGTTGTGTTTAACACAGGTCAGAGGTCACATATGGCTGATGACCTGACCAGCGGGAGGGGAACTGGACATTAATATTGGTTTTGTTTGCTGGCCACCATGTGTAATCCAGTGAAGCAAGTTTTTTATGTGATTTATAACTGCATCTGCACAGTAATGTCTTTTAAGGCAAGAATCTCACTATTTCTCATACTTAGGATTAGGGGTTTGTGTGATTTGTATAGGTGGGAAGTGTGCTACTTAAGTACTAGGAATTACAGTTTTTGGTGGACCATAAAACATCCTGTAGTCATCAAGCCATATTTAGAGACAGAGACTTGGGCGTCTAAAAAGCCACCTAGCAACCGCCCAGAACACCCTAGCAACCGCATATCAATGTCCTTGTAATGTCCCCGCCCACTATGCCCTTATATGGTGTTGGCGTCAAGCACCGCTCACACATGGCCTCCAAACAATGTGAGGCTTCTATACTTAGTCTATTTGTTTCGTCTTGTGTTGAATATTTAAAAGAATAAATGCTCAGGGAGTTCATTGTAATATTGCTGGATTTTACGGCTCCTTTTTTTAAATCTCTGTCATAAACAAAGCTCATGAATAGAAATGGAAAACCAGGCCATAAAACAGACACTTTTCTTTTATGAATTTATGGCTCACTGTTTTCACTCATCATTGTTTTCCCTGAACAGATTCCACTGAGTATAAATGGTTCCTCTACCACTTAACCATTAACAATTTCTGTCTTTGTTTTGTAATTATAGAAATGTTTTATCCAGTGTCAGCAGGGACATGTTTCAACATCCAGGGCTCTTCTTTTTATCTCCTGATTATATGGTAGTGGCAACACGCTTTTTCTTGCATCGAGATGAACGTTTGCCAAATGTGTTCTACATGAAACTGTGCTGTTTAACACAAAAGATTGCCAGAATGTGTGAACGGGTTGGTTGTCATGTCTTAATATGGAAGGTTCACACACATTCATACCTTACAGCAAACCAGAAAATCATCTCTATTGATTTGGAGCTCTGTGTAGAAAACTGGTGATCATGATAGGGTTTAGTTGTGTGTGTTACTAGGTCGTGTATTGATGGTTACCATTGTTTTGTAAAACGTCTTGCGAGATTCAACTGCAACATTCAACACTGAGTTCATACTGACATTGAAACACTTTTGCAGGTTATTTCAATGCAGAAATCTTATACAATAACCACCCAAATCCATTCTAACGAGGTGCTAGTTTAACCCTTAGCTAGTCCACCAATTGTATCATGCATACTTTACCCTCTTCAGACATTTTTGACCAAAAAGTTTTACATTTTGTTTTTTTCTAATTTTCGTACTTTATCAGAATGGTACCGAACTTGGTAAAGGTTGTGGCACTTGCTGTGTGAACAAAAAAAAACAAAAAAATCACGGACATGATTAAATGGTCCTGAAAAACATGCATTGTTCATTGAACACCTGCATTGTTCGCGAAAAATGAATTTCATCTAGTGGAAACGTTTGGCACTGCGCCCAAACAAAATCTTACTGAAAGCTACTTTTTTTAGATATCAAGCTCAACTTTGAAACACAGCTTTTTTAGATTTATGACTTTGATTTTCTCACAGTTTTAGGATTGTTTTGGAAAATATATATCATATGAAAATTTAAAATTGTTTTTTTGTGCATTTTTCATAACAATTAATGCAAAAGACTTAAGTCTGAGCTCCAAAGCATTCAAGATTTATGATTTCATTTTCAGGTCCATGCTCAAAAAGTGAATAAATGGATTATAACTACTGCATGAATATAATTTAGTACCATGAAATCCCCTAAAAATACAAAATATGAACTAAAAAACATCAAACTAAAATATAGTACAATAATTTCATTGAAATAAAAAAACTTGAGCAGCACCAGAGGGGTTAAATGAAGTCATCCTTATTCTTTTAAGCACAAAGACGCCTCCTTTTTGTGTAAATATTGCTGATAAGTTCACAAAAGTCAGAGCTAATTGCTAGGCGCAATTAATGCTGTGATGTCATCCTATTATCATCAGTAATTTACGGAATGAGGAATGAGAAACGATGGAGAAGAGAGTGTTATAGCTGGGCTCATATCCAGATGTGTGGTGAAGTTGCGTGAACTTTCAGCATTTTAAACCCTGAGGTGTGGTGATGCTGCACAGTCTCACTAAAATATGGCAGATCATAATAATTCCAGCATTCACAACCGGCATGCAAGAACTGCACTGTGCAAATGCATCCCGCACACTTTTCTTGTCTGCAGGATTCCTTGTGAATCAGGCACCGAAACAACAGCATGTTCACTTTATTTGGAGTCGCACAGAAACTCTACCCTCAACCTTGGTCGCAGTAATGTGAATCTGATGAGAATTGATCAGAATGGGGTTTATTAGACCATTGAAACATAACCTTATTACTGTGTATCATGTAGGAACCATCTGGACAAATCTGAAGTCTTTTTAGAGCATTTTTCTGACATAAGAGGGTGTCAGTCATTCGCTGGGTCTCGCTGTGATAGTCATGGTTGTTTCAAGGGTTTAACCGCTGCTGGCTGTAACCAAACAGAGAGTGTTTTATCAGCGAGTGATTGGAGCCAGGCGGCGGTTGGACTGGAATTGCCGGCTCTTGCAGAGACTTTTTGAAGTACGAGGAAATGTTGCTCAACCTTATACCCTGCAGTATGTGCAGAGATATTTTCTGGTACTCTAATGATTTCAAAAAGACTTGTGTAAACAGTGGATTTATTTTCACTGCGAGCTTCCAAAAACTATTAGAGAGGAGTTTGGGGATCTGAGCCCTGAAAACTGAAGCCTCGTGTTCGGATTGAGCTTCATGGTTCCTCTCCCAGTCAGCCGGGAGAACTGCGGTTTGTCCCTGTGTGTAGAAATCTTCCCATCTCATTTGCCGTAGTCTGGTACACATTACGAGTCTCTTTCCGTGCCGCTGTGTTATTCTTGCTCGAGTCCCGCAGTCAGTGGCCCAAAGCTCCCCTGAGCCTCGCATTTTCACATGGGCTGATCGGCGTTGTTGTGCTTGGCTTCTCTAAACGCACACCTTTTCTAATCGCACCTGCACACGGCTCCATATCATATGCAGCTCTGTGGAAATTACCCAGACTTCTGAAAATGAATGTTATGTCCCATTTTGTTTACATAGAGCTGGTATCGAGCCAAATAACGAAAGAGAAACCAATGTACTAGATTCGAAACGATTCAATTGCTTCCTGGCTTATAGTCACACCCCGACCTGAGTTTAGTGGTACGTTACCTCAAAATCTTGAATTTCAGCATCTGGCACCTCTGGAGCTGCTGGACGCTGAGCGTATTTCATATTTCATCAAAATATCTCTGGGAGATGCTCTGTGATGTGGTACGAGCGAATGCATCAGACATCTGTCCTTATAGCAGGTCACCTGGATTTTACCAAGTTAGACATAATTTGTTGATCCTGGAACAACATTCCTGTCCGAAAATTTAGTCCTAACCCTATCCCTACACTAACCCTACCCATAACTAATCCATAAAATCAGAGGGAAATGATACACTTATGGAGAAGCACCTAACCCTGATTGTAAGCCTAAACATAAACTGTAAACTTGTCTCTCGAATCTGATTGGTTGATTGGAATGTTGTTCCAGGATCAACAAAGGTATTGATCCAGGATCATGTTGCACTTGGTGAAATCACGTTCACCATCCTGAGCAAGGTAACAATCTGTCCACATGCAATAACCAGTGGGCGTCTCTGATGAGGGAAGACTCTGGTTTTCTGTCATTCGTGCAGTTTTTTATCTCCCAAGGGCGGATTGAAATGAAGGTTAACAAATGCATGGAAACACGTGGTGATGTTGTCACGCTGTAATCCAGGCTTTCATTGAGTGCTCATCTTCCTGACCGCCTGACTGAACCGTCGGTTTTGATCTAAAACACTGTTCAGCAATTCAAGACATGTGCAACTGTTCGAGAAAACCGACACTGACAGAAAATAGTCAGTGTTTGTGAAACGGAATACAAAAAAACCCGAACAATTGAATGTTTTGGTTGAATTCGTGGTGAATTCACACATTTTGATTTGACCCTCGGCTGTGCGTAAGCAACTGAAATCATACGAACTCATGCACATTTGCCACTAATTTGGCAAAACATAAAAATAGATTGTGTGTTGATACTGTACTTCAAATCATGCGACTTTGTTGATGTTTGTCCTGTGGGCAATTAAGCAGCCAACAAAAATCCCCCAAAAAATGGTAAAAAAGCTGCCACTGGGACGGTACCCTTAAAAAGGTTCTAATATGTATAATTTAGGAACTACTATGTAAGCCTTCGGTACCAATATTTACCTTTGAGGTAATAACATGCACTCTTTAGGTACAAAGGTGTACCTTTTGAAAGGGTGCCGCCCCAGTGACAGCTTTTGTAGCCTATACCTCTTTTTCTGACAATGTAGGAAGAACCTGAGCCGCATCTAAGGCCCAGAATAGTGGAGCCTAGTGTTGTAGTCAAAGGTCATCTAAACCGAGACCAAGACAAGACCAAGACCAGACCAGCACTCCTCAAATTTATCAAAAAGATCTGTATCTACTGTCTGAGAAATGTCTTATACTTAATCAATAAATACAGTTAGAATAAAAGGACACTATAGAGCTGCTACCAATCAAATCACTAACAATAAAATGCATCTTCGTGTTGCAGAGGTGGCACAGAAGTTGCATCTGAAATGTTACACCTGCATAAATAATGTTCAGATACATTTTTTTTTAAATAACATTTTGAATATAGAAATGTGATGGAAAAATAAAATGATAGTTCTACTTTAAAATATGAAACTGAAATCAAAACACTTAATGAGTGAGTCACGGAATCGTTTATTGATTCGTTAGATAACGAAACGCGTTGCCGAAATAGCAAAAACTTTGTTAAAAAAAATTGTGTCTAAAATTTATGTAATTTAATATTAACTTCTTGTTTATTGAACATTTGTTTAAAATCAATATCACATAAACAGCTCACTTGCTCTTGTGATATTGCTTAATTATATCCTATGTTATATAAAAAACAAGATCTCATACAAGTACGTTTTTGCAATCATACTTAAATATTGTGGGCGTTTATATTAATTTTGGGCATTTCTGAGACAATCCTGCATTGATTTCGAACCCGGCACCACAGTAACTACAGAAATCACATTAGAAATAAGTTATTGATTGCATTTTAAGCAGCAAGTCTTACATCAAATCACATTAATGATGTAAACAAATAAATCAGGCAATTTAGTGATATCTTCGCAGTTGTGGTCTTGAGATAAAATCCTGAGTCCTCTAAATTTGAGACCAAGACAAGACCGAGTACAAATGCGGTCGAGACCGAGACAAGACCTTCAAAAACTGGTCTGAAGTACAACACTAGTGGAGCCCCTTGAATCACAGCGCAAAGAAACCATCTATATACTGTAAAAACTATTTTTCGAAGTTGTAAATAAAACAAAGATTACTAGAGTTACGTTTTATAAGGAAATACTATTGTCAGTCTTTCTACTTAAAAAAAATCCTGTTTAATTCAATGTGTCATTTCTTTATGAAATTTGCTTAGCAAAAAGTTAGCCCTTAACCAAAATTATTTCAATGCATCATGGCAGCCAGTTTTGCACAAGCAGACGACACAAAAAGCTATTCATCTGCAGATTTTTGTGAGGAACAGTTTGGCACTTTTTTTCTCCGACAGCCTATCAGGAAACATCAAGAGCATTTGTAGCGTTTTTCCGCATAAGTGCACACAAGTGGCACATTTGGCTCCAGGCACTAGACAGATAGGTCTCGCAACAACCGATTATCAAGGAGAAATCCTCCCGATGTACAGTACACACTACAACATTTACACTCTCTGTCACCACGATGAATTATGTGATTGCAGTCAATGAGAGAATCTACTGTATTTTGAGCGCCATTTACAGACAGGAGAGAGAGAGAGAGACAGAGAGAGAGAGAGACAGAGAGAGAGAGAGACAGAGAGAGAGAGAGAGAGAGAGAGAGAGAGAGTAGGGTGTTTCAATCCGGCGGCGTATGTTTTGCGGCCCATGTTGAGAGAATGTCAGCGTTTAAAACGAGCGTTTTGATTAGCCGTGGATTGAGGAGTCTCTCTCTCTCTCTCTCTCTCTCTCTCTCTGTCTCTCTCTCTCTCTCTCTCTCTGTCTCTCTCTCTCTCTCTCTCTCTCTCGTCCTGGGTGATTAGACTAAAACGGTGTCTCGTCTTGACTGGAGATCGCAGCAGTTCCACATAACACGCTCCGTGATTGAAGGTCGAAATATTTTGAATTCTAATGGAGGCTGGCTGGATGAATTGCCTGAAATAGACTGTCGAATTTCCCAACACCCCCTTCTTCCCTCCTTCCTTCCCTCTTCCCATGTCCGCTGTGAAAAGAACGGTTGGGAATGGCTGTGCTTGATGATCATAGAATTACTGGATGGTGATTCTAAACCCCTCAAAGAGGAGTTGCTATGGAGATCTCGTTCCAAACGGTGAAATGATTCCCCTCAGAAAGCCCGGAGAGCAGAGGGCTGAACACATCATTGTTCAGGTGGTGGTTGGTTAGGAAATTGCCGGTGGCTGAGCAATCACAGCGGCGGCTATAGTTAAGGATCTAAAACGGTTTGCTCTCGGAATGGTGTGGGACAACACGGATGTGCATATGATGGTTCCTTTCAATCAAGCCGGGGCGAGGGAAATGACAGACAGAGAGCTCCCGTGAAAGACGAATGAAAACCATTATTGTCTCTCAAAGCTAATGAAATCTGGGACTGTCCTGATACATCTATTCTTTGACTGCATGAATCTCAGAGCCGGTTTGAAAGGTTATCTTCCCTGTCAAGTGAAACCTCTCAATGTCTCATCTCCCCGGCGCTCTCGGCCTGTGGAATATTATGTTAATGAAGTATTTCGGAAAGGTGTCTTTGTGAGGGAGAGAAAACATTTCGACCCCACGACAAATGAGGTTTTCAAGTTGCACGGCGTTTATAGTTTGTCGCCTCAGATCCGCTCACGGCCAAAGGCGAGTCCATCATGTATTCGTGTGTGTAACCGGATTATTTAGTTGTTTTGCAGACGGAGGTGAATGTCTTCGTCTGACAGACTCGTAAAGTAGCTTTTACGATCTTGAATACCATACGTGTTGAACGTCAAGGAATGCAAGTGATCTAGATGTGCTCTTCCCTTTTCTCGTGTGAGAACACGCACAGGAAGCGTTCTGCTCTGAGGACTGTAATTTGAGTGAATGATGTCGATCACATGATCTCGCAGCCATCGACAACAAAAGACACGGTTCTCTGTCTTCAATGTGTCATGTGCTTACTAATGGACGTCGAGCGTTATCGGAATAATGTGCTGTGCTGTAAACACCCAGTTTATCATAAAATACAGCTTGTGCAACAAAACCCAAATACATTGCATGCATCACATTAAACATATAGCTCTAATGTAATCTGTAAATCACTGGACTATACGGAACAAATGTGCATCATCTTGTTAAAAATGGAGATTAAATCTAAAATAATAAATGCATTACAATTTACCATAAATCACAGATACGTTTGTATGACAATCAGCAAATAGCTGTAAATAGCTATTATGTGATGAGTAAAAAACGGTAACACTTTACAATAAGGTTTCATTAGTTAACATTAGTTAACTACTTTAGTTAACACGAATTAAGAATGAACAAGACTTCTACAGCATTTATTCATCTAAATTAATGTTAATTTCAACATTTACTAATACAAAAGTTGTATTTGTTAACATTAGTTCATGCACTGTGAACTAACATGAACAAACAATGAACGACTGTATTTTTATTAACAAAGATTAATAAATACTGTAACAAATGTGTTGTTCAATGTTAGTTCATGAAACCTTATTGTAAATGTTACCAAGACATCAATATATATCCTTAAAAATATACACACAACTGCTGCACTGAGCGTCTCTCATGACAAATGACATCTTCACTGCAATCATATAATATACACTGACTTTACCATAAATTACAGCTTATATGATGTGAAACAAAACGGATGTATCTTTATTATGTAAACTATTGTTTCTAAATCGAAAGGTGGACCGATTTTGCCCATTAGTTCTTGAACACGTTTTTAAAATATACGCTTTTTAAGTTTCTGTTTAGTTGATCTGCAAACCCTCAAAGGTTGAATCTGTTCACAGGCTGTTCAACCACCTGAAACTGTGTGTGTGTGTGTGTGTGTGTGTGAACACTTGTGTTTGCTGGTGTGTGTGTGTGTGTGTGTGTGTGTGTGTGTGAACACTTGTGTTTGCTGGTGTGTGTCTGTGTGTATGAACACGTGTGTTTGCTGGTGTGTGTATGTGTGTGTGAACACTTGTGTTTGCTGGTGTGTGTCTGTGTGTGTGAACTCTTGTATTTGCTGGTGTGTGTATGTGTGTGTGAACATTTGTATTTGCTAGTGTGTGTATGTGTGTGTGAACACTTCTATTTGCTGGTGTGTGTACGTGTGTATGAACTCTTGTGTTTGCTGGTGTGTGTCTGTGTGTGTGAACTCTTGTATTTGCTGGTGTGTGTATGTGTATGTGAACACTTGTATTTGCTAGTGTGTGTATGTGTGTGTGAACACTTGTATTTGCTGGTGTGTGTATGTGTGTATGAACTCTTGTGTTTGCTGGTGTGTGTCTGTGTGTGTGAACTCTTGTATTTGCTGGTGTGTGTATGTGTGTGTGAACACTTGTATTTGCTGGTGTGTGTATGTGTGTGTGAACACTTGTATTTGCTGGTGTGTGTATGTGTGTGTGAACACTTGTATTTGCTGGTGTGTGTATGTGTGTGTGAACACTTGTATTTGCTGGTGTGTGTATGTGTGTGTGAACACTTGTATTTGCTGGTGTGTGTATGTGTGTGTGAACACTTGTATTTGCTAGTGTGTGTATGTGTGTGTGAACACTTGTGTTTGCTGGTGTGTGTATGTGTGTGTGAACACTTGTATTTGCTAGTGTGTGTATGTGTGTGTGAACACTTGTATTTGCTGGTGTGTGTATGTGTGTATGAACACTTGTATTTGCTGGTGTGTGTGAGCCGGTGTTGTGGCTCTACAGATCTCTCGTCTGGCTGTTCTTCTACAGATGAAGGCTTTGGCTGGGTCAGACATGCACACACACACACACACACACACACACACACCTGCTAATGGCCCCTCCAAACACACAGTAACTAAAGAACAGCAGTAAAATGGTAATTGGCAGATAGACTTGACTTCTGAGGCTTCTCTCTCCCTCTTCCCTCCTCCAGAGCTCATTTCTTCAGGTTCTTCTGCCGGCTGTGGCGCCGTGCCCTCATAAGTGCGGGGAACTTTACCCAACCTGTTGTTAAAGGACTAATTGTGGAGATTTCCCCTCGGCTCGTCCTCCGCTATCCATGTTTATTCAGACATCAAACACACGCTTTCACTCACTGAGAAATGTAAATATGAGGGAAATGCAAGAGTGCTCAAGATGCAGGACTTTTCTTTTTTTAATCTAATGCATTCAGCTCGAGTTTTGTCTATACTGAAACAACAGTATATTACTGTACAATATATTGCTCTGCATTCAGTAGATACTGTATTCAACACATCTTAAAGGAATCCTTGCTTGGAATGATGAAATACTGACAGAAATCTTATATTTAATATTCAACGATATTATTGATCACCATTATATGAGAACTGAACAGAGCTGGACGATGACATTTCTCCAGAGCGGCTATATATATATATATATATATATATATATATATATATATATATATATATAAACAAACTAAATTAATGACTTTTTTACAACAAAAATGATCCATCACTAGTTCTGCTGTACAGCAGAAACAAACTTTTGTTGCATTATTTTCCTGTTATCACTGTAAAGCTGCTTTAAAACAATCTGTATTGTAAAAAGTGCTATATAAATATGTATATATATATATATATATACAAATACAATTGTGCAAGTAATTTTAATATACATATTTCTGGCCATCAGGACCGACTCCTATCATTTTTTCTCTCTCTCTTAAAGTTCAAGCATTAACGCAGAGAACAATAGCACATTTTCTTCCCAATCACCGCAGAACTGGGAGCCGGCAAATTGAAGCAGCAAAACAATAATTCCCTTGATTAGCCCCTTTCTGTGTGGGGTAAGTGAACTGTTTATACTGTGGAGTACCTCAGAGAGAGCAGAGCCACCAAAACAGCCTCATTAGCGGCTCTGGGATTAGATAACTTCATTTCAGCAGGACGACCAGAACACGGCAGCTCTCTGCAGTGCAGACGTTACCTTACACACCACTGTGTGTGACGCGGGGCAGAGCGGCATGATGAAAATATGAAACATGTAGCTTCATAAACCCTATTACGACTTTTTTTTTATTACATATAATGCTTTATCTATAATTGTTAATATACATTCAAATAATTATGTCATGAAACGTTGACTCATTTTAATTTGTTCATTGGTTGAAAGTCCTGATCTGTTAAACTTGATATAATGATTTTAGATATTATAATATTAGAAGTGAAGCCTTTGTTTTGTTTTGCCTATGGAGTCATGGAACTGAAATGAATTAAAGCTTTTGTTTTGTTTGATAGCAAATAGAATAATAAAACCTTTGAAAATGAATATTTTGTTTTGTTTTTAACCAACAGAATAATGCATTTTTTGAAAGCAAAGCTTTTGTTTAGTTTTGTCTATGGAATCACAAAACAAATTAAAGCTCGTGTTTTGTTTGATAACACGCAGTATAGAATCATAAAACTTTGAAAAATAATATTTTATAACATACAGAATCATGGAATTTTACAAAGTGAAGCTTTTGTTTTGTTTTGCTTATGGAATCATGGAATCAACTAAAATGAATTAAAGTTAAAAAGAATTAGTTTAGTTTGATAACATTTGAAAATGAATATTTTGTTTTGTTTTGTTTTTAACCTACATAATAACATTAACATTACATTTTTTGAAAGCAAAGCTTTTGTTTTGTTTTGCCTATGGAATCACAGAACTGAAACAAATGAAAGCTCTTGTTTTGTTTGATAACACAGTCATAAAACTGCTGATATCCTATTGAATCATGAAATTGTTACAAAGTAAAGCTTTTGTTTTTTGTTTTTTGTTTTGTTTTGTTTTGTTTTGTTTTGTAGAATCATTAAATATTATCAAGTGAAACTTTTGTTTTGTTTTGTAG
>NC_139970.1:11173663-11288663 GCF_963993115.1 Abramis brama
TGTATTTCATGTTAAATTCTATTTGATAAGGCTGGATTTTTCAGATCTAAACTGCAGGAAACATTTGATGTTTAATGAAGCAGCAGTGTGTGTGTGTGTTTGTTTGTGTGTGTGTGTGTGTGTGTGTGTGATTCTTTTAAACACTAGATAAAGCCACCAGCCTGTGTTCTGTCGTGTGCCAGCCGTGTTGAGGCCAGCGTCTGCCGTGACCCCTGTTTGTACAGGGTTTGTGGAGTGTGTGTGTGTGTGTGTTGTGGGGGGGCGGGAGCTGGTAATCCTGCTTTTCAACCGGCCTGTTCCAGCCTCGGCACACACAGCCTCTGACCACTCATTATCCTAACAAGAAGGGCCATTTCACCTGCGACTGGAGGCCTTGTACGCGCCTTGTTAGTGTAATCCCCCCTCTCTCTCTCTCTCTCTCTCTCACACACACACGCACACACACACACACACACACACACACGCACACACTCTGCCAGACCCGCTGCCATTCAGAACAAGCAGGTGGCCACTGACGCACATAATTGCTGACAATTTGAGGCAATGAATAAAAATGATCTACATTACTTCTTGCCGAATGTTGTGTGCACTTGGTGCCAAGTGAAATCTATGGAAGAGCCTCTTTAGATAGCGCAGAAAAAGGCCCTATCAAAAGCTGTGCAGAGGAAAGGAGGAGGAGCGGTAATTAATTTCTTAAAGAGTGAAAGAGAGATTTGACACATTCAGAAGACTGCCGTCTCTGGGGGTGTCAGAGAGCAACCAAGAACAACATCTTTCAAACTGTTTCCTCCAGATAGGGCCGTACAGCTACAGTCTGCCTTTTTCTGTTTTCCGCTCAACTTAAGTTTGCTTCAACTCTACTGGTTTAAAATAAATACCCATAATGTACACATAAGAAAAAAAAAATACAAATTACCTCAGTTGTTTCTCTTAGACAGCAATGTAATCAAATGCAGATCACGCTTATTAAAGTGGCCTTTTTCTTGGATTTTTCTCATAAGAAAATATAAGAATCTCAGCAATGTCTCAAACTATGCTCATATTTGACGACACACCAATATAAACTTCCTTCAATATTAAATTCTCAATACAATTTGAGATCAAATGATCTTCATGAGCATATTGGCATTGAAGGATCCATGAAGAAGCTTTAACATCCCTTGAAACTTTCCAATGCACAAAAGGTTTAGTGGAAAAAGGTTCTTCAGAATATTAAAATGTTCTTTACACTACGAAAACATGGTTCTTTTAAGAACTGTTCACTGAAAGGCTCTTTGGGGAACCAAAAAATGCTCCTTATATGGCTTTCACTCTTAAAATTAAAAGGGGGCGAAAATTATGCAGCGATGCCATAGAAGAAGCCGTTTTGGTTCCCCCAAATTTTTTTTTTTTTTTTTTTTAATTAAGTCTAAAGAACATTTAAATAATCTAAAGAACCTTTTTCCACAATAAAGAACGTTTTGTGGAATGGAAAGGTTCCGTAATTGTTAAAGGTTCTTCATGGAACCATCAATGCCAATAAAGAACCATTTAATTACAGGAGTGCTGCTGCTGCAAAAAAAAATTTTTTTAAGAGATTGTATCAGTTGCAAGGTTAAAAAAAAAAAAAAAAAAAAGTCTCAAATGCTCATATTTGACAACATACCAATTAAATATCAATATAAACTTCCCGGGATATAAAATTCTCACTAAAAAAAAAATAATAAAAAAAATATATTTGTTATTTAGTGGGTAAA
This sequence comes from Abramis brama, assembly GCF_963993115.1. Taxonomy (NCBI): domain Eukaryota; kingdom Metazoa; phylum Chordata; class Actinopteri; order Cypriniformes; family Leuciscidae; genus Abramis; species Abramis brama. The sequence goes on from NC_139970.1 coordinate 11,175,400, forward strand.
GTTCTTCAGATTATTAAAATGTTATTGACATCTAAGAAAAAAAAAAGGAAAAAAATCAGAGAAACATCTAAGTCCATTAAGTCTATGAAATATAAAAAAGAGCAATTTCTAAGAAATAACATTTTCCCTCAAGAAAGAAACAAAATGAGATCTCTTTAATATCTCAGCTGTTTCTCCTGCACAACAATATTATTAAAAAAAATGACTTAGTATGAAGCATGATAAATCAAATGTCCCTCTGCCGAATCTAGTCTTACCCTTCATTCACAGCAGCATTATAGATATGATATTCATATTCATCAGTTCACTCCATGTTTGAGTGGAGTCTGTTTGAGATGATGGAGAAGTGTGATGTGGATATTATCTCCAGTGAGCCGTGATCAGATGCAGTAATGACTGAATCGGGTGTGATAATACGCCGTTCACCAGGCCTAATTTCGGTACCTCCAATTACAGAACAATACATAACCTCTGCATTCACAGGCAAATTACTGGAGATCAGAGTGCGTCACAGAGACTGAGAGGAAAAACGCAAACAAAAAAACCCAGGATCTCTGATCCAGAAGGGTTTGCATGTAATACAGCGAGTTAGTGCATGCATGTAAGCATGTTTGACCCCGGCAGACCCGTTAGTCTTTATTAACACCTGCCTAACGGAGCGCTACCGTTCGGAGTCGGCCCAACCTGGCACAAACTCAACCTGTGACATCGGCAGTTAGCAGCCTCCATTTCACACATGATTAATCTGAGCGAGCGAGAGAGGGGAGGAGAGGGTGGCCCGTGTTCGGTCCGCATGGCTAAAAGGTCTTTTGAATTCCTGCGGAGAAAGCCGCGGGCAGAGTGAATGTAACCGGTTGGGGGTCACTGAGTCTTTGTGTAATTGAGGCAGTGGCAGCCGCTCTATCCTCTCCTCCTTTCAAATGGAGCGAGGGATTGTGAAGTGTGGGGAAGAGTGCCTGGAGGAGGGGTCTTTTTTGTGAATGTTTTTATGAAGGGGAGGTTAAGTTGACAAGAACAGACTGAATATGTTCTGCTTTATTTCTGCAGCACGGCATCATCACAGCCTCTACATCTTTATTACAGCAATAGAGCACGAGAGGACAGAGATTTTACCGCATTAAACATGGCGCAATACCTACAACCCACTTGAAATCACTTGAGATTATTGCTTTTATAAAATGATGAATGCAAAACGGTACACGAATAAGTAAAGAATTAATTAATTAAATAATTAAGTAACACTTTATAATAAGTATACAGTAATAAAGTATTTACAAACTATTATTTATAATTTATAAACTGTAGGTAATACATTTATAGACATTGTTAACAATTTATTAACCGTAAATATTTCTCACTTTAGATTAAGTCACGGAAAATTGGAAACTGTCATTAATTAAGTGCTTTAATCCAGCCTTTATTGGACATTAATTACATTAGCATTAAGAGTTCCTTAAAATGTTTACAAATACAAAAAAATTAACTAAATAACATAATGCTGTCAATATGAAATACATACAAACACTCATAAGGTCACGTTGTTAGTTGACAGAATACAGTTTGTACAGTAAAAAAAAAAGAAATCATAATTTCTATGGAGTATAAAACATGCAAACCCAAAGTGTGTGTGTGTGTGTGTTTAAAGTATTTGTAAACATTTTAAGGAACTCTTAATACTAATGTAATTTATGTCCAGTAAAGGCTTGATTAAAGCACTTTCTGAATTGCTAAAACACATTTCTTGAAACCATCACTCGCTTTCTCAAAACATTTTTTTCAAACCACATTCAGAGAACCTCTGACTCTTCTGGCAAAATCCAACAATTGCCTCAAAACCATTTTATCTGTGCTCAAAATCAAATTATGCTTTCAGATCATACACACAGCAAGTCAATATTATAAACACTACAGATCATTCTTTAGACAATACATAGAAAAATGGAGAACACAGAATCCAAAGCAGGCAGTTACAAAAAAAAGTATATTTTAACTAATTTTGCAATTACTTACAACAACTTACAGTAGTAAGGTGAATAAATTGTATACTATATGCACTGCAAGTAAAGTATTGTACTATATATTGTATAGTAGGCCGATCGAATGTCTGCATATGGTGAAAATACAGTGACCCAACTGCAAAAGCCAAAAAGGTTACAGTAAAAACCTCTAAATGAAAAGCATGTTACAGTCACTCAGAAGAGTTGTGCGACTGCAGAATCAAGGTCAGTGAGAGAGTGATTCTGCTTCAGCATCACGTCTTCATGTTGAGTCAGTCTGAGGAGTTTGTCCACATTACAGACAATCTCTGCAGGAGAAGAGAAAAACCCTAAAGCAGATCCAGCCTTGACAACATTCTCCACACCTGCTCTTCCTCTTCCTCCTTGTTCACCACCTCTTACACACATATTCTTCCTCTTCTCCCTCTTATATTGTAACATTTGTAAAATGCAACATTTTGAGTCAATTTGGGACTCTGAACTGACTTGTATTATGTACAGTTGATTTGGTCACAACATTAGAAATAAGTGTGAACAATTTTGAGTCATTGTGTGTAAACGATGACAACTTGTAGTTGTGTTCAACTTTTGACCTGTGTTAAGCGTTTTGAAACATAAGTGCATCACAGTGCGAAATGTGTTTTAGTGAGTGAGAATGTGTTTAGAGTTTTGCAAAAAGAGTGAACTTTTTTTTTACCTGAACTTTTCGTTAATATTTTACAGAAAGGGGTGATTTAATCGAAAAATTGGTTTAGTGTTTTAGCAATTCAGAAAAACTGTAATTAACAATTTTTTTTCATTTTCCATGTGCTAATCTAAAGTGAGAACTATTTATAGTTACGTTGTTAAAGCATTATATAATTCTTTACATATGAGCCAATTTGACAGTAACACTTTGTTAATTACAGTGACAATAACTGAAGAACTCACCATTTGTATATAGTCTATTAATGCATTAACTATAGTTTATAAACTTAATTAACTATAAACTAATATGAGTGCTAGGGATGCAAACGTGCTGCGTAACACGAGAATGAACCTCATTGGTTCTTGCTGAAGCTCAAACGTGATGCGTGACACGAGAATGAACCTCATTGGTTCTTGCTGAAGCTCAAACGTGATGCGTGACACGAGAATGAACCTCATTGGTTCTTGCAGAAGCTCAAATGTGCTGCGTAACACGAGAATGAGCCTCATTGGTTCTTGCAGAAGCTCAAACGTGCTGCGTAACATGAGAATGAACCTCATTGGTTCTTGCAAAAGATCAAACGCGATGCGTAACAGGAGAATGAATCTCATTGGTTCTTGCAGAAGCTCAAACGTGATGCGTAACACGAGAATGAATCTCATTGGTTCTTGCTGAAGCTCAAACGCGATGCATAACACGAGTATGAATCTCATTGGTTCTTGCAGAAGATCAAACGTGATGCGTAACACGAATGAATCTCATTGGTTCTTGCATAAGCTCAAACGCGATGCGTAACACGAGAATTAATCTCATTGGTTCTTGCATAAGCTCAAACGCAATGCATTACGCGAGAATGAATCTCACTGGTTCTTGCAAAAGATCAAACGTGATGCGTAACAGGAGAATAAATCTCATTGGTTCTTGCAGAAGCTCAAACGTGATGCGTAACAGGAGAATAAATCTCATTGGTTCTTGCAGAAGCTCAAACGCGATGCGTAACACGAGAATAAATCTCATTGGCTCTTGCAGAAGCTCAAACGCGATGCGTAACACGAGAATGAACCTCATTGGTTCTTGATGAAGCTCAAACATGATGCGTAACACGAGAATGAACCTCATTGGTTCTTGCTGATGCTCAAACGCGATGCATAACACAAGAATGAACCTCATTGGTTCTTGCTGAAGCTCAAACGTGATGCGTAACACGAGAATGAATCTCATTGGTTCTTGCAGAAGCTCAAACGTGATGCGTAACACGAGAATAAATCTCATTGGTTCTTGCTGAAGCTCAAACGCGATGCATAACACAAGAATGAACCTCATTGGTTCTTGCTGAAGCTCAAACGTGATGCGTAACACGAGAATGAATCTCATTGGTTCTTGCAGAAGCTCAAACATGATGCGTAACACGAGAATGAACCTCATTGGTTCTTGCAGAAGCTCAAACGCGATGCATAACACAAGAATGAACCTCATTGGTTCTTGCTGAAGCTCAAACGTGATGCGTAACACGAGAATAAATCTCATTGGTTCTTGCTGAAGCTCAAACACGATGCATAACACAAGAATGAACCTCATTGGTTCTTGCTGAAGCTCAAACGTGATGCGTAACACGAGAATGAATCTCATTGGTTCTTGCAGAAGCTCAAACGTGATGCGTAACACGAGAATGAATCTCATTGGTTCTTGCTGAAGCTCAAACGCGATGCGTAACACGAGAATGAACCTCATTGGTTCTTGATGAAGCTCAAACGTGAAGCGTAACACGAGAATAAATCTCATTGGTACTTGCAGAAGCTCAAATGTGATGCGTAACACGAGAATGAACCTCATTGGTTCTTGATGAAGCTCAAACATGATGCGTAACACAAGAATGAACCTCATTGGTTCTTGATGAAGCTCAAACGTGATGCGAAACTCGAGAATGAACCTCATTGGTTCTTGCAGGAGCTCAAACGTGATGCGTAACACGAGAATGAACCTCATTGGTTCTTGCTGAAGCTCAAACGCGATGCGTAACACGAGAATGAACCTCATTGGTTCTTGATGAAGCTCAAACGTGATGCGAAACTCGAGAATGAACCTCATTGGTTCTTGCAGAAGCTCAAACGTGATGCGTAACACGAGAATGAACCTCATTGGTTCTTGATGAAGCTCAAACGTGATGCGTAACACAAGAATGAACCTCAGTGGTTCTTGCAGAAGCTCAAACGTGATGCGTAACACGAGAATGAACCTCATTGGTTCTTGCTGAAGCTCAAACGCGATGCGTAACACGAGAATGAATGTCATTGGTTCTTGCAGAAGCTCAAATGTGCTCTGTAACACGAGAATGAACCTCATTGGTTCTTGCAGAAGCTCAAACGTGACGTGTAACACGAGAATGAACCTCATTGGTTCTTGCAAAAGCTCAAACGTGCTGCGTAACATGAGAATGAACCTCATTGGTTCGTGCAAAAGATCAAACGTGATGCGTAACAGGAGAATGAACCTCATTGGTTCTTGCTGAAGCTCAAACGTGATGCGTAACACGAGAATTAATCTCATTGGTTCTTGCAGAAGCTCAAACGCGATGCGTAACACGAGAATGAATCTCATTGGTTCTTGCTGAAGCTCAAACGCGATGCGTAACACGAGAATGAATCTCATTGGTTCTTGCAGAAGATCAAACGTGATGCGTAACACGAGAATGAATCTCATTTGTTCTTGCAGAAGATCAAACGTGATGTGTAACACAAGAATGAACCTCATTGGTTCATGATGAAGCTCAAACATGAAGCGTAACACGAGAATGAACCTCATTGGTTCTTGCAGAAGCTCAAATGTGATGCGTAACACGAGAATGAACCTCATTGGTTCTTGATGAAGCTCAAATGTGATGCGTAACACGAGAATGAACCTCATTGGTTCTTGCAGAAGCTCAAACGTGATGCGTAACACGAGAATGAACCTCATTGGTTCTTGCAGAAGCTCAAACGTGATGCGTAACACGAGAATGAACCTCATTGGTTCTTGCAGAAGCTCAAACGTGATGCGTAACACGAGAATGAACCTCATTAGTTCTTGATGAAGCTCAAACGTGATGCGTAACACGAGAATGAACCTCATTGGTTCTTGCAGAAGCTCAAACGTGATGCGTAACACGAGAATGAACCTCATTGGTTCTTGCAGAAGCTCAAACGTGATGCGTAACACGAGAATGAACCTCATTGGTTCTTGATGAAGCTCAAACGTGATGCGAAACACGAGAATGAACCTCATTGGTTCTTGCTGAAGCTCAAACGTGATGCGTAACACAAGAATGAACCTCATTGGTTCTTGCAGAAGCTCAAATGTGATGCGTAACACGAGAATGAACCTCATTGGTTCTTGCAGAAGCTCAAACGTGATGCGTAACACGAGAATGAACCTCATTGGTTCTTGCAGAAGCTCAAACGTGATGTGTAAAACGAGAATGAACCTCACTGGTTGTTGCTGAAGCTCAAACGTGATGCGTAACACGAGAATGAACCTCATTGGTTCTTGATGAAGCTCAAACGTGATGCGAAACACGAGAATGAACCTCATTGGTTCTTGATGAAGCTCAAACGTGATGCGTAACACAAGAATGAACCTCATTGGTTCTTGCAGAAGCTCAAATGTGATGCGTAACACGAGAATGAACCTCATTGGTTCTTGCAGAAGCTCAAATGTGATGCGTAACACGAGAATGAACCTCATTGGTTCTTGCAGAAGCTCAAACGTGATGTGTAAAACGAGAATGAACCTCACTGGTTGTTGCTGAAGCTCAAACGTGATGCGTAACATGAGAATGAACCTCATTGGTTCTTGCAGAAGCTCAAACATGATGCGTAACACGAGAATGAACCTCATTGGTTCTTGCAGAATATCAAACGTGCAGCGTAACACGAGAATGAACCTCATTGGTTCTTGCAGAAGCTCAAACGCGATGCGTAACACGAGAATGAACTTCACTGGGTCTTGTACGTCAAGCGAACATGCTTGAGCTTCCGTTAATCATAACTGATGTGAATAACTAATGACAGAATTTTTATTTTTGGATGAAGTATCCCTTTAAGGTTTTACCTCATTTTTGCTACTTTTACCCCACTGCATAATCACTGAAACCTTAATGTAGTTTGTCACACTAATCCTTTAGCACAATATAGTAGTCTGCTAAGTAAACTTGCAACAAGAATAACAAGAATTTGTGTTGTTTGCACAGGACTGTGTTTCTGGGGTGAAGCATCTGCTTTTCATTTTAAAAAAGTGTGTGTGTGTGTGACAGAGTATGCATGTTATGGTTTGGCTGAGTGTGTGTGTGTGAGAGAGAGAGAGAGAGAGAGAGAGAGAGAGAGAGAGAGTGCATGCCATCTCTATCATACCTGTGCCGTGTGCACTGCAAGGGAGCCACATTGTTCAGTGCAACATCAGGATGTCGTGCATTTAGGAAATAATTACCCAGCATCCTGCTGTTTTTAAACTCTTTTTCATCTTCTCTAATGGCTTCTTCTTCATTGGTCTCTAATCCCAAACAGGACGTAACATGCAGAAGGAAGACGCGGCCGCTGCTGTCCCCACTGGAGCAGAGAAGACGCCAGCCTTTGATGTTACACTCAAAATTATTAATTTCCCTCACCAGGTTGCGTGTTTCATCTACATTTAAAGTCCAAATCTCCAGTTTGAGCAAAGCTTCTGTTATGCAAATCAGCAGCTAATGTGCATGCTGGGTTTGCTGGGGTTGTTTAATGTATTATTTTTTTGAAAAAATTAATGACATCTGCGTCAGTTGATATTGATCTAAAATCTAGATAAATGCTCCCTGCTGTGCGTCAGATGAGATTCATGTCTTAGTGTGGCCTTCAAATCACTAGGACAACCGTTTGAGCACATGACTCAAAAACTAGATGTCTCTAAATATTTGATCTCGAAAAGATCTACTAAAACTTTATAAATAAAGGGATAGTTCAACGGCAATTCGTTCAACATTTACTCACCCTCATGGTGTTCAAAACCCTGCATGACTGATTTCTTGCGTGGAACACAAAATGAAAGGTTTAGCAAAAGCTGCTCTTTTCGGTAACACTTTATTTTGATGATCCCCTTTAGACATTTTGTTGACTATAGGTAACATTGCACCTACATGTCAACTAATTCTCATTAGAGTATTAGTAGACTGTTAGTAGACTGTTAGGTTTGGGTTAGTAGAATAAGTTGACATGTAGTTGCAAAGTTACTTAGACAACAAATTATCTGAAGGAGACCATCACAATAAAGTGTTACTAAGTAAATCCGTACAACTTTAAGTCATTATTCATTGACAATTTTTCCTTTTGAAGATCTCAAATCTCATTGCTCTTCCATTAAATTCAAAACATAATGTGTTGCATTGCGATTGATCTCAAGACTCGTTAAACTTAAGCGCACTCTTAAGAGGACTTAAGTACATCTTTATATGTAATCTTAATTACTTCTATTTCCTTCGTTACAGCTTAATTTACTGACAAGCATTAATGATAAACTAAAATATACTTTAATAACATTTCTATTGACACTTGTATGTCATGTATTAGTGCTTTAGTATAGTCGACAAAAAAATAAGTATACTTCTTTAAACCATGTCAAAAGATGATTAGAACAAAATGATTTAAAGTGTATTTTAAATTAAACCTTTTAATTTGACATCATTTCAAAGTGCCCTTTTTAAAAGTGTACTCTCTTTATGTGCACTTAGGTGACCTTTTATCATCTGCAAGTACAGTTTTTATTATACTTTTAAGATTTGAAGCACACTACAAATGCACGTTTAATACAATTAAGCACACTTCTTTTTCACAAGAGCACTCACATGAGACAAAGACTCCAGTCATATCGGTAGCCTAACAAAATGCTAATTTATTTGAAATGAAGAAGCCTGTTTGCAGCACACCAGGCAAACCTTATCACAAACCCCCCGTTTCCAGATAATTCCACTCAAAGAAACTAATATTGAATAAATTAATCCTATCTGTGTATATATTGTTAATGTCACATTTCTACAATTGCAGCGGTAATTTGAAATAAGAGGCCAATCTGATTGGACTATAATTTGTCAAATTGAGCTTTTTTTGGTCTTTTGAAGCTTGACAGACACTGATCACTATCAATAATTTCACTGTAATGCTAAAGAGCAGCCCGGACATTTTGGTAAACGTGCACTTTTGTGTTACAGGGAGAAAAAAATGATAACAGCATACAAAACAATAAAGATTCCCTTTAACGTACACGGAGTAGAAATAAGTTTTGGTTACACTTTATTTTAAGGTGTCCTTGTTACAGTGTAATTATACATTTAATTACTGAGTAAAAATAATTAACTACATGTACTTACTATAGGATTAGGTTTGGTTTAGGGTTTAGTTGCATGTAATTATGCATAGTTTATATCAACTACATGTAAAACGTGTAACAATTAAGGACACTGTAAATTAAGTTTTTAGTTTATGCATTTATATTTAATGTTTGGTGCTTTTATTTGTATTAAATAACTTAGAGGTACGCCATTAAGTCGTTCTGAACAGTCTACTAACATTATAACCTCTTCAACAATGTCTCACCCTGTGGCTTAACTGCACCAGATGCTCACCTAATATGACTGAAAGCAACACTGTTCCCAGATCAGACTGGTGACCTCCAACATCAGTGGCTGTAGTTCACTCAGTGTCTTACTGCAGGTCAAACTGATGATGTCAAGAGTGGCACCAGACAAGCCCCGCCCCCACCAGAGTAAACCCCGCCCCCAAACTCATCTCATCACAGCTGTGTGCTCATGTGGTTTTCATTTCCCATTACAATGTCTCATTTCCATACAATATCAAAGAGCAGAAGAGACTCAAAAACTTGAAAAGACTCAAAAAAGACTGAAGGACTGGAAGCCAGCACAGTAATTCACATCATATGGGAAACACCAATGAATCATTGCAAATGATCTTGCTTGAGCATGAAAATGTTTTTCTCCAGTCTTTTGGTTTTGTCTGGATTCTGATGACTTTCTGCGGAGATGTTTAAATTGTTGGGAAAATATTTTGAACATGCTGTGTTAATTTCATTTGCTTGATTTCATCCCAGTATTTGAATTTATGACTGACACAATATATTAGTTAAGCATTTTGTTTTTTAAAACTCAGATTTTTGTGGGTCTTTGAGTGATTGTATTGCCAAGTGTTGAGCACATTGTGAAAGCTCAGTAACACAATTATTTTGTATTAAACACTTTTTAATGCCAGAGGTTTCTGACCCCATAAAACACAACTTGCAAAAATTGAAAGGTAATATGTAAGTGTCACAGTGTTTAAATGGAGAGCCACATAATTTACTGTGTGGTTGCACAGATACAGTTACTGTTATTTGTTTGGTGAAACAACATGCCTTAAGCAGAACCATGTGAGAGAAACCTTCCAAGAAAATCATGTCAGGATATTTAAGAAAACTCATTCATAACCTACATTACCCATAATGCATTATTGAAAACAGCGTGGCAGATTAGATGGTGCACATGTTGGATCATGTTTGGAATGACACTTCTGAAATATGTACAATATGCTAATTTCTGTGCATAGAAACACCAGATAACCAACATTTGCCAAATTATGCAGTGTGTAAAAAGAGCTTGAACCGGAAGTAATCACACTGCCAAAAGTTAGCACATAATATCTCTATTGCTGAATTCTAGCACACCGCTCGTTCTATATCTGCTTTAGAAAAAGTAAAAGTAGTACAAGTAGTATACTAGTATGCCAATTCAGAATATGTCACTCGCTGAATTAAATATGTACATATTAAGCCCTTGCATTGCGACAACAATGTAGCATACAACTTCTTTTTTTTTTTGGCAGTATTGCACAGTGTGTGGTTAACAGTACACTGGTATTCCTTTCTAAACAAAGCCATTTAGTTGACAGCCAAAGTTACCCATAATGCATCATTCCAAAAAGAATGGGAAGGCAAATCTTCCTCTGATTGGCTCATCTGTGTCCAAAATGTGGCAGTGAACCTCACTTCCCTTAAAGATGACCTAATGCAGAATGACATTCCTTCTTTTTACTGTAAATGGACCTGTTTACACAACATATATCCACAGGGCCTTGTGAAAGAGCTCCAGAGTGTGGACTGTGTGGCTTGTTACCTTCATACTAGCATTTTTCAGCGGTCTAACAGATGGCCAATCAAATCAAACAAAGCGGGCATTACTGTTCATAGACGATAAGCACGAATTATATTGTGACACCTCAGTTTTCATACACTGGAAATCCAGAGTTCTCGCGAGAGCACAAGTTGAATTTGCTCAGCGAGTTACTCTAGCATCGAGTAATGATGCTCATTAAATATGCCCCTGTATCTGAGCTGCACCAATCACATCGGGTTATCTGATATAGGCGGGCCAGAGGCGAGCTAAACAGATAACGACATTTGAATTTGTAACGATTTAAATGTTACAAATTCAAGAAAGTATCTCCATTATGCATAAAGGATAATCCTGACAGCAAGCGAGTCTATGTTTAACTTGGCAGACTTCAAAGAACGAGTGCTGGAGAGGGCATTCGCGTCAAATAGACGAAGCGGATTGGAATAATAATGCAATAATTCTAACCTTATTCTAAAATAATTTGCTGTCATATTTTGTATTCACTTCAAATCTCAAATCCCCAATTATAACAGCACCATAAACTGAAATGTTGGTTGCTTTTTTTAATTTAAAGGTCCACTGAAGTGCCTTGAAACGCGCAGCATTATTCAATGTGGTGACGTAATTTCCACTGTAACAGGAAGACAGTTGCGGGACATATCGAACAGCTCCTCCCCTTTTTTAAATAGCCAATAGCCCCTATATAGTACACTATGTGCCATTCACCATGTAGAAAATAGTAAATGTGTGAACAGTGTCTATTTATAATGTAGGGGGCGGAGCTTCAGATTCTAGAGAGCATTTGATTGGACAGAAAATCTGATGAGAAGCTGAAGTGCAGAGTGATGCCATCAAAATCTTTGATCCATATTAGTGGAAGTGAGTCTGTAAGTTTTGAACACTTATATCTTCTAAATGGGAATCGTGTTGTTTTGTAGCACACTAGCTTATAGTTAACAGTAAGGCTAACATATTCATACTAAAAGCCCAAAAGACAGGCATAGTGTAACAGTTAGTCACCTTGGTTGTTAATACACCTGTTCTGTTTTACTTGATTACTCTGCCTGAGTATTTAAACCCCCAAACATCAGTACATACATCAGTAATTCGCCTTAGTAAAGCTTTTACTTGACTTGAAAATGCGGTTGCTAACAAATGACTAAATGGGAGACTAAACATCATCAAGCTGAACAAATACTCATCTAGTCCACTTTCACAGCCTCGTCGTGTTTATCACGCTCTTGCAAACTATTCAAACTCAAACTTTAAGGTAAAATGTTTTTTAATAAAGACTGAAAGAGTTGCCAGATGATGTTGAAGTCATGTGACCGCGGGGTAGTTCGTTTGTAGCATCCGTTTAGCTTTATGTTTCCGCCGATTTTAATAGGCCTCATAAAAGTTGATTTGTGAAGATTATCGTGACGAACAAAATTGGTAAACGTTCGTTGGTCGCAGAGCTTATTTTCAGCCAGTGGAAAAATCCTTTCGGGTTTTTTGATGCCAACCTACGTCATCACTGCACTGTCCTACTGATTCATGACGTAGAGAAACTACACACAGTATGAGACATAAGTCGACCAAGGAATGCTTGTTTTCTCCTCTGGTATGTCAGCAGCACTACCCTGTCTCTAGTAAATTATATTGTCATATTTGTTTTTCAGTCTGGCAGCAGTGTTGAGAGCTAAAGGAAATGATTTACTTATGACTGATCAAACGCTCCTCGCAGGAGAACGCAGCTCTGTCTCTGTCAGACGAAACGAATAAATCGCATGACTCACGACTTCAGGAGCATCCGTCATCGACAGGAAGGCATCTCATCTTCATGCCTGTGTCTCTGTATGCGTGTGTCTCACAGCACCATAAATCTCCTTGAGCGCTCGTGGCGGAAAGGTAAGGTCTCAGAGCCGGAGAAGCTCCAGGCATGTGCAGATCAAAGAGTTGGTCTCTGACAGCTGATGACTGGCTTCCCATGGCCAGGGCCCCAGAGGAGGCTCACACCTGTAGAGGAGATTACAGGTAGATGTGCCTGCCTCTAATTGGACAATAAACACCACTCTCCGGCTGCTAATGGCAGCGTCTGCCTCTCAGACGCCACAAGTCCCCGAGATAACTCGCAATCTCAGCCTTTAAGACAAGCTGGAGAGAAAGAGAGCTGTTGTAAAGTCCTGATCATTCATTATTTATTTTCTTTCAGCCATTCAGCTGTTCTTTTCACATGTTTGTAAGTGTACACAACATTCCTGCGACGCTCTTTCTGTTAGGCCTTCGCTCTGGTTTAAGGATGTGTTTGGAATGGAATTGTACTGTAGTACTCGTTTTATTTTCATAGTATGCATATCGTATTTTCTGGAAAAAAGTCACACCTGACTACAATGAATTATTTTTTTTACTTAAAAAAAGGAAGTGTTCGTGCTGATGTGAAGTTGCAACAACTTGGATATTTAAAAGGCAGCATGAACACTTACTTTTTAAAGTTGAAACAACAAATTATTTTTTATTTTTTTACCTTGTAACCAATCAGATCAACGTGTGATCGTCAACGAGTTGAGTGAGTGAGTGGAGGCGGGGCTCATTTGCATATTCATAGAACCACATATACTTAATAAGGCAAGGGTGTCGAGTTACATTCAAGCTATTTTAAGGCATGAAGAATTAAAAAAAAAACTTTTAAATATGTCATTTTGATGATCAAAGATGAGTTTTAAGGGATACAATTATTGACTAAAGGGGGACTTTTAAGTTTAACGGTATTCAGAACAGAAATGAAAAATGTAAGAATAAAACAAAAATAAATTTTTGTGCTATTTATTATAAACACCAAACCTAAATTAAATTATTTAAAGTGAAATACACTATACAAATAAACTTTAAGTGCTTGACGTCAATTGCAATTTTATAAGTCACAGCATATTTAAAATGGTTATAAAAGTGACTTACATTCTGGAAAATATGATACTTTGCACAGTGTGTGAATTTGCCGTATAGGCATGATAGAGTAATATCCAAGTCACCATTTGGTCAAAATTTCTTTTTCCTGAAACTGATTTTTGGATTAAAATCCCAAATAATGAATGAATTGGCAACATTGGGTAACACTTTATTTTACAGTGTCCTTGTTACACGTTACATAATTACATGCAACTACTGTAATCCTAATCCTAAACCAAACCCTAATTTAAGTACATGTAGTTAATGTATAATTACACTGGAACAAAGACACCCTAAAATAAAGTGTAACCCAACATTGTTGCACACTTCAGTCTCAACCATGTTAATTCTACTATATACTGTTTCACATAATGAACACAGTAGGCAGAATACAGTAAACACTCTTCAGTATGCATACTAGTATTTCATTCCAGTCATAACCTATACTTTCTGACGTGGGAATAGTTTTTTTCTCAACACAATTTCATGCTAATTCATAACTATTTCACATTTTGGTGATTTGGTGGCTAATTTGTATGAATTTGTCTGTTCCCTTTTATTTCTGATCTGCACACACCCCAGTGACGGCTATGTTAAGGGGGAAGGACTTTCTTGCGTCAACATTGTATGTTTTAACATGAAATCACCGTCTTGTAATATAGTTGTTTTCCTGTGAGACTGGGCTGGTCTGATCATCATAAATCAATAATGAATGTGATCCGGCAGCAGCCGGCTTCAGTCCCAGAGCAGCTGAGAGTGTGAGGTTTGTTGATGAGGAGTTTCAGGAGTGTTTGTATCGTCACATCACAGTGAGAGACTCAGGTTTGTCTGCTAAACAGTAGCATGTACCCTGCAGAGAAGGAAGTAGTGAAATCAGCCCATTAATCAGACAAAACTGTAGGCTATCTGTTCCAAAATGTACGTACAAAGCATTTCTGTTTTAGTAAATCATGCTGTGATGAGTTGCAGAAGAACACAGAAATTCATTCTGCTTGTGTTTAATGAATGAGGCCCAATTTTTTATTTTTTTTCACTGTTAATATAAATTCAATAAATAAATTCATCTATTTGAGTGAATTTTGAATAAATATTTTGTGAAATAAATGTGTTTATTTATTTTTTTCGAAGTATGCGAATGTCTCATTTGGTAGGCTACAGTTTCTATATTTTATAAATTATAGCATATTGGCCATGGCCACAAGCTTCGACACACTCGTACACACACACATACACACACGCATGCACACACGTTTTCATGTTTTATGGTATAAATTGACAATTTATATGGGTACTTTCCATAGACATAATGGTTTTTACACTGTACACTAACCCTAACCCTGAACCTGCCCATCAGAGAAAACACACACACACACACGCACACGCACACACACACACACACACAAAGCCTGCATCCGAAATCACGTACTTCCCTACTATATAGAAGGTGATGAACAGTGTGTGACAAGAAGTACAGTATGTCTGAATTCACAGTACTCAGAAAAGAGGCAAAAGTCCCCGGATGAGCTTCTACTTCCAGTGACATCCTGAAGTGTGCATACGATGGACACTTTACTGTCCCATGAGGCCACGGGAGAGGGTTTGTGAATCGCAGTGAAGTGACGTAACTGACACTGGTCACGTGATAATGACAACATGGAGGATGTCGTGCGTCTGGATTACATTCATACTACACACACTCATACTATACAGAACACACTTTTTTAGTGGCCATGATTTAGTTATTCAAAATAATTACCAACTCAAGAGAGTGTGTGATTTCGAATGCAGCCATACTTTATAAAGCTCATAATATTTAAAGAGAAACCCTCATTTTGTTCTTTCTTTCTTTTTTTAAACATCATTTACGATTTATTTATGATTTTACTATTGATGACGTCCCAAAGACAGGTTTTTGTCACATATAATACATAACTTAAATATTGCTTTTATCGGAATATATTCAGGTCGATTTAGTAATACTATATTATATTTGTAACTAAAATAAATCAGTAAATATAAATTACCTGACTAAACATTCTGTTCCAGCTAACTTTCCCCCTGAAGCTCACCACTTTACGCAGCACTTTATGATTGTGTGTGTGTGTGTGTGTGTACAGCTGAGCCTGAGAGCGCATGTGTGTGAGAATGTGTCCATGTGCATGTTTGAAGTCTGAGTCTGGATGCTCGTTTGGATGTGAGTGTAATTACGGTAGGGAGATCAAAGCCGGGCAGGGCGAGTGATGTTTCGGGGAGACTTTAACACACATCTCTCTCTCTCTCTCTCTCTCTCTCTTTCTTCCCTGCTCTGTTCTTCCCTCCAGCCCTGCGCACATCTCCGCTCGTAAAACATCACGAGGCCCGTATTTGTCATGTTTATGAGAGAGACATATTCTGTGATGAAGACTTTATGAGAGATGGTCTCTCTCTGTCTTTGTGGCGGTACCACGGTAAAGCGCTGGTATCAGATGGAAATACCACGGTATACTATTCTTATATTAGCTATATTGTTTATATGGTTCTGTCATGCTACATGTTGAAAAATATAGAAGCCTATACAAGTAGGATTTTGCTTTGAAACAAATTTCACACTGAAATTGATGGAAGGTTAAATTTCGCATATTACAAAGAAATGGAAATTGACACATTGAATTAAACGTGAGATTTTGAAGTAAAACGTGCTCTAATATCCTGTTTTATTTACAATTTTGAAGAATAAGTGTTGACAGTATATTACACATACAGTATGAGTCAAAGGTTTGGAGTGGACACAATCTCTTTATTTTGTGCTATTTTCCACATTTAATAAAAGTCATCAATAAATAACCCAAATGGAAGAATGAGATTAATTTAGTGAACAAAAAGTGTAAAAATTAGATGATCAATAAGTTATGACAACATGTTTTAACATTGTTTTAACTCACCAAAATAAGTTAAGCAATTTCAACTTTTTTATAAGTTATACAAGATTCAACAATTTTTAAGGTTAGTTTAATTAGCCTACTTAAAAATCCAAGCTGATTGAACTTGGATCAGAAGTCCCCCTGTGGTGAAAATCCAGCTTTTAATATTGTTTATGTGTCTATGTGGTGTTTTTAATATGCTTTAAGGCAAACCATGTGTAAATTCATAAGTCGACAGCATTGCTGAGTATTTTCTCCTTAAAACTGCAGTGAACCAAAGACAGTCTCAAAAACACGCTTTGAAATCGCTGGTGTTTCTGACGTCACAAACTACCTTGTAACCAATCAGATCAGCGTGTGATCGTCAACCAGTGGATCTCTGAGCTGAGTGAGTGAGTGGAGGCGGGGCTCATTTGCATATTCATAGAACTGCGTATACAAAATGAGGCAAGGAGTTACATTAAAGCTATTTTAAGGCTATTTTACTTTTTTTTTCCAAGCAAAAAACATTTAAATATGTCATTTTGGTGATCAAATATGAGTTTTATGAGTTTACAGGGGGACTTTAAAAATTTAAGGCAGCAACATTTTTCTTACAGTGTACATAGGCCCAATTCTTATTTGTCTAAAAGCTAATCCAGTCATTGTCTGAGGTTTTGACTGGCAGTGTAATAAGCCATTGAAATGTCTTCTTGTATTTTTTATACATTAAGTGGTTGATCTCTTTCTCCGAGAAAGCGTCAAACTCAATTGATTACACAGTTGCATACAGTAGCAGTTAATCAATTAACTGGAGATTTGCTTTTGAGATTTAACCCAAGTAGCTGACATCTTTTCTTTATACCTGAATGCGGGTTATGTGATTTACACGAGGCTGTTTTAGTGTGTAAATGTGAGCGGTGCGGGCAGCTGCTTTCTAATGTACTCGAGAGGTAAATTGGTGTCTCTTGAGTAGGTGTGTTGACCTTTAAGAGACAGGGAAGAGGACATTCAGACGGACTGAATGCCACAGCATTAATGCTTCGCACACTGTCTTAGCAGGACGCTTCACAGAAAACACTCCTGCATTAGTACCTGTGACGGGGGTTAAACTTCACACTGTACAGAAAGTTCATGCCTTAAATTTTTTAGTACAATCAACTTGGCTGTATAAGTCATTTCAAATTAAATTACATTCAATTGACTTAAAAAAAATATATAATTGCTTATTTTGATGAGTTAAATTAATGTATAAACATATTTTGTCATGACTTATTGATCATATAAATCATATAATTTTTTTACAGTGCAGTCATTCCCAATTGGAATAATAAAACAAAACAAAAAATTGAAGAAATGAATACATTTTATTCAGTAACAGTAACATTAAATTGATCAAAAGTGACAGTACAGACATTCACTGTTACAAAAAGATTATCTTTCAAATAAATGCTGTTCTTTTCAATTTTCTATTCATCAAGGTATCTTGAAAAAAAAAGTATTTCCACAAAAATATGAATTAGAATGATTTGTGAAGGATCATGTGACACTGAAGACGAGTAATTATGCTGAAAATGCAGCTTTGATCACAGGAATAAATTACACTTTACAATATGTTCACATAGAAAACATCCATTTTAAACAGTAATTATATTTCACTTTTTTACTGTATTTTTGATCAGATAAATGCAGCTTTGCTTAACAGAAGAGACTTCTTTCAAAAACTTGAACATTAGTGTGTTCTGTAGTCATTACAATTATGTTCATATAACAATTGTTAGTTACACTTTATTTTAAGGTGTCATTGTTACAGTGTAATTATATATTTAAGTACTGAGTAATATTAAGCAACTACATGTCCTTACTATAGGATTAGGGTTTGGTTGAGGGCTAGTTGCATGTAATTATGCATAATTTACTGTTATTACTATGGTAAGTACATGTAACATATGTAACAAGGACACTGTAAAATAAAGTGTTACCCAATTGTTTATTTTTTATTTTATAAAAGTTGTTCATAAATACTAGCAAATATGATATTCTATTCATTTTTTAGGGGTAGAGTTAGGCTTGGGATTCTACAATAAATATACTTATTTGTTTAAAATGGTCTGTCCTCTCCCCAGTATACATTTTTGCCTGTAAAATAAAGCAGAACTCCACACAGATGCTGAATATGAGCTTGAGCCACAGCTGGCTTAAGTCTCAGTGACAACAGGACACATTTAAAGCACAGAGAACACAAGTCTCCCGTCGTCCTCTGCTATAGCCAACCAGAAGAGACTTTCAGCAGAGCTTTCAGGAACTGCGGGATGAAGGAGATGATGTCTGAGGTTCACACGCTGGGACGCCCCGTGGGTCTGGCTCCTCTGGGAAACGGCGGTGTCCTGAAGGGAAAAAGCCCTCTCTCTCTCTCTCCCTGCTGAACGCTGGGCTTGTGGCTGGAGATCGGGTAATGAGAAGACTGACACTGAGTTTAAACAGAAGCAGATGCCATTAATAAAGTGCTGTGGGAGTCTGTGTGTTCACGGCTGTCCTTGCAGTCATCATAAAGACTCTTAGGTGTGTGTGTGTGTGTGAGAGAGTGTGGGAGAGTGAGTGAGTGTGTGTGTGTGTGTGAGAGAGAGAGAGAGAGAGAGAGAGAGAGAGTGTGTGTGTGTGTGTGTGTGTGTGTGTGTGTGTGAGAGAGAGTGTGGGAGAGTGAGTGTGTGTGTGTGTGTGAGAGAGAGAGAGAGAGAGAGAGAGTGTGTGTGTGTGTGTGTGTGTGTGTGTGTGTGTGTGTGTGTGTGTGTGTGTGTGTGTGTGTGTGTGTGTGTGTGTGTGTGTGTGTGTGTGTGTGTTTAGGGCTACTGTTTGTATAACAGTGACACTTTACATGAAAACTGCATGTACAGAATAATACATTATATAGGTGTTATTAACACATTATATGGCATTATGTCATTCAAAATGCTGTTACTATTCAAATGTTTGCTCAAGAAACGTTTCTGATTATCATTGTTGAAAACAGTTGTGCTGCTTCATATTTTTGTGGAAACATTTTTTTCAGGATTCTTTGATGAATATAAAGTTCAAAATGACAGCATTTATTGTATAATTTAAAAGTATTTACTGTCACGTTTGATCAGTGTAATTTTAAAAACATTTTTATTTGTAACATTTTTCATTAAAACATGGTAAGCATGGTTACATGGTTATAATACATATTTTATATTTACACTGACAGTATCATACATTATAACACAATTTAACACATGAAATAGCCTACACTCTTAGGTATATCTATGAAGAATAATTAAATATTCTAATATAACTATATACTAATAACTAGTCACAATTAATAATGGCAGCAATATACAACCAGATTACTTTAAAAAGTTCTGTGTGACACTGTATTGTACTGCAAAAGGTGTATTACTGCATTATTAATGTGTTATAATGCATTCAGACTGTTTGTAATATTATGGCTTGATAGAAAGTGTTACCAAGGTATATATAGACACAAAGGTGTATGCGCGTGTGTGTGTGTGTGTGTGTGTGTGTGTGTGTGTGTGTGTGTGTGTGTGTGTGTTTTCTATCCCCATCAAGGTGTTTGTACCTGTGTTATCAGCTGTGAGCTCTTCACTGTGGTTTCAGTGTGTGTTGTTCAGTTAAATACTCTGCCAGTATGATTGATTTCAGCATTGATGAGCTGATACTGATCACAGCTTTGAGAGAGTCAAACACACCCCCATTTCACAAAAAGAGCTAGTTGTACCTCGGACAGAATCAATCTCAGATCACAGTGAGATTCTGCTGCAGTTGTTCACCTTGCCAGGACTTTCCTTTGCATTCACTTACATGCAAAACTATGTAACATCAGAAACACACACTATTAAAGTACACAAACCTATTATCAAATGCTTGGCCAATGCATTGCAAGTCTTACTCTTCGGTTGGTTGCAGTGTATAAATCACATGACGAAGGAGAATTCCAGGTATATAAATCACACGTTTAATCCAAACACTTAACATCAACGAGACAGCCCTACACAGACATAAATACACAGACTACATTAGATAATTAAATGAGCGACAGGTGAACAGAATGATTAATCAATCAAGGAAACTCTAGGAAACTGGGTCACAATGGAAACAGACGTTACACACGTTACAGGTTAAATGTACATTAAAGCATTAAAAAAATGGTAAAAACATTATTATTTAAAATGTACTTTACAGTATTTTTTTTTATTTGGCATTATTACAAACTGGACTTTTTAAAACTGTACTTAAGTGTGTTAAGAAACATCAAAGTAATACATGAAACTTCATTAATATTATATCTATATTATCTAATATTATATAAAATATATGGATCCACATAATGAATCCACATAGATAAGTATTTTTATCAACCATGTAGTAAAATTTAAATGAATCATTTGACACAATGCACTTATTGTGTACATGCGTGTATTTGCATTGTACTTTTATTTTAAACAAAACCTGCGTGTAATTGCAGCAGTAATTCATTTCTGTAATTCCATCTATAATGACACTGTTGTCCTACTCTTCCGTTAACCCTTAAACCGCCACACACACCAAACCTGTGCTAACCTCTCCTGTATCAGCTCAATATCAGCTCAAGTGCTTTACAATACAACATCAACACAAGGAATACACTGAATCTAACAATTATTATTTTGAATGTAAGTACATATTAGTTTAAGACAACTAATATATAGTGTGACCAAATTGGATGTGAAGTACACTACAAATGCACAATCAATACAATTATGCATACTTCTTTTTTTCCACAAAGCGATCTATAAGTTGAGTCTGACAAACTTTGACTGGTTCGCTCAGCAAACTAATGCTCAGGTCTAGTTGACCTGAAAGAGAAAACTGAATGAAAGTTTTCTCTGATGCCCACCATAGTACCCCTTTTTGGCCACATTGAAAATACAGACTTGGAATTGCGTTATGATTTGCGTTCTGACACATTTGAGAATGCAATGTTAAGAGCACTTACAGCTTGACTGAGCACTTGACTGACAGAAATGTGCATGATTCATGAAAGTGTGTGAAGACCTGCGTCATAAAAAAATCAAGCAAGTCTGCAGTAAATTGAAATTCTGACTTGCATGTCAAAAATTCTCATTTAAGTCACAAATTGCTGAACTTTTGGTTGCACCGTCTCCATTGAATGGGTTCAGTGTTACCTGACACAGGCTAAACTGCAGTGCAGTGATTCTCAACCCGTAAATATGTTGCAGGTCTCTTCTGAACGAGTCATGAACAGCAGGGGAAAAACAATGCCAAATCAATGCCAGTATGGACAAAAAAACACAATTGTACAATTCATATCTATTTTACGTGTTAGCAAATTTGAACTATCACATTTTACTATGAACAACATTGAAAAATTTTATGAAATTTGTCATATATACAGTGAGGAAAATAAGTATTTGAACACCCTGCTATTTTGCAAGTTCTCCCATTTAGAAATCATGGAGGGGTCTGAAATCATCATCGTAGGTGCATGTCCACTGTGAGAGACATAATCTAAAAAAAATCCAGAAATCACAATGTATGATTCTTTAACTATTTATTTGTATGATACAGCTATTAAAGAATTAATAAAATATTTAGACTCAAATCAATATTTCGTGTCTAATTATTTACTTATGTGGCAAGTAGCCGTGTAATAAGCGGGATCATGTACATCCAGCCGGTTGTTATCTGAAAATAAACAGCTTCAGGCTGATGCAAGACCTCCTGATCACCCTGTCGGGGTTTATTCTGAGATAACAACCAGCTGGATCTACATTATCCCTTACATATAACACAGATTGTGTTTGGCTGAAAGAAGAAAGTAAAATACACCTAGGGTGGCTTGAGGGTGAGTAAATTATGGGATAATTTTCATTTTTGGGTGAACTAACTCTTTAAGGTCTGGACTCAGAGGTGCCGATTCATGTGTGAAAATGATTCTTCATGCTCCTCACATCCATTCTTTCACAATCTGAGCCTGATGAATCCATGATGTGTCTTCCTACATGGTTGTTTAAGAAATGAAAAGCTACACACTCCATCAATTAGGGCTAGAAGAACTGTTGCTAGAAACATAATAATCACTGCAATAATGATCCGATCATAGACGCTTACGCATTTGCCTATATGTGTATATTCTGAGTTTGGTGAATATATCTTATTCCGTTACAGACATTTTAGTAAAAAAGGTTCCGGACACTTTGAACGTTTTGGCTTTCCTTTAGGACCGTGAATCGAAATTTCAACTTATTTTTTGATAATTATTTATTTTCAGACTCTAGAGAGTATTTCTGCACTGGTTTGGTTCTGATTGGGTGAAATACCTAGTTCGCAAAAAATATATATATTTTGACCGTCTTGGTATAAGTCACATGAGTCTACGACAGACGGTCTAGGGGCCCTATCTTGCACCCAGTGCAATTGACTTTGTACACCGACGCATGTATCATTCCTATTTTGCACCCAGCGCACAGAGGACTTTTCCCTCCACAGACGCACGTCAGTAAGTTAGGAAATGAACTTGCGCTCCCCGGGGGAGGTTCAGCGAAAAGAGGAGGCGTGTTCCAGCGCAAACGTTCCCTGGTGCTATTTTGCAGTTCCAGAAAACAATTCCGCCACTGACCAGGAAAAACCTAGTCTAAAGTCAGTGGCGCGTTCAGATGCTATTTTATGGGCGCATGCTTGGCCATAATGTAGCGTGTGCACAACGCGCATACACTTTGCTTATCTCATCTACACACAGACGCAGCAGTTGCCATTTTTGCAAACCATACATAATTACAAGGAAAAATATTCCACATGAGGGAAATCATTGTGGTGTCAATGAAGATGTGAAAAAATAGGCATAAATCTAGCTTACACATTTACCCAAATTATTATACGCCTGTTTAACCGAAGCTAATTTGGGTGGGTTTCTCCATCCCCAGTGTCACTTCTCTGTGTTTTACGGCCCTGGCGAGAACGTCGGTCTCCTCGGCTGTGAACCGCTCCTGGCGTGCATCTGGCAAATCCGCCGTTATAATAGCAATCCACCATGGAACAAGCACGCCTGCTCTTAAAGGGAATGTGAGATGACGCTCTGATTGGTTTATTTCACGTTACGCCCAAACCACACCTATGAATAATGTAGCCACTTCAGACCAACCCATTTTAGATTTACGTCGGGCGCAAGAGTCATTTATCCCGCGGGATACGCCCACAAAGTTACTTGCGTTTCGCGTTTGATACTTGCGTTTCAGATCGTTAAAATAGGGCCTGTGTGTTTTGTGTAAAGAGTTTTCACTTGTGAAAAAGAAGTGTTGTACTGAATGTGCAGTTGTAGTGCACTTCAAATCTTAAAAGTAAAGAACTGTCCTTGCAGATAATTAATTAAATAAAAGACCACTTAATTGCACTAAAATAGAGACACTTTTTGTAATTACAAATATTTAAATACATGACATACAACTTTCAACAGAAATTTCAGTAAAGAGTATTTTACTTCACCACAAATGCTTGTCAGTACATTCGGCTTTAACCATATTTCAACAGTTTTTGTTACTGAAACTCTCTTCACATCCTGATAGTGGATTAACCAATGAATTTTAACATCTGATATTAACCCTTAATCAGTGTTTGAAAAGGATAACACTTAAGGTGTTTGGGGTCATTTTGACCCCAAACTTTTAAAGAGCGATTGCATAAGGAAATATACATTTTTATATGGAAAACTATATATCATTTTTTTTATTTACTTCTCAACTATACATTTATGCTGTGTTTTTGTGGAAATTTTGAAGTTTTTTACCTATTTACTGCACAATTACATAACTAGGCCATAAATTGGCTTATGAAAAATGATTTTTTAAAGAAAAAATCACTTAAATAATGATATTAATTCAATATAAATGGTTTTTGGGCATTGCTCTATGTGTTAGGGATGGAATACTGCCATCTAAAGGTTAGTCGAAAAAACTTATTTCTTATGGGAAAGGAATTAAAGTGCAATGGCCAAATGTATCCAATAGAGGGCCATAGAGAACCATTCATTCACTCATTTTCACTTCTCCTCACAAATTTGATATATATATACATATATATATGTGAATATTTATTTAAACATTTTGAAATACATAAAAAATCTAATTATTATTATTATCAAATTAATTATTATAATTATATAATATTAATTATATAATTATTATCAAATTATTATATACATTTGCAGAACCATTACAAGTCACCACTATGACATGATTGTGTGTGTGTGTGTTGGTGTGTGTGTGTGTGTGTGTGTGTGTGTGTGTGTGTGTGTGTGTGTGTGTGTGTGTGTGTGTGTGTGGGAACAAGCTTGTTCCATGTTGCTTATGTGACATTTTTCAGATTTATGCCAGTTTAGTTGATTTTATTTGCCAATTTCTATACAAATGCTCTCTGTTGCAGTGACATACATGTGTGTGTTTGTGTGTGTGTGTGTGTATGAGATAGAAAGTTCGTTCCACTTTGGGTTTATGCTCTAGGACCAGACCTTGATTTAAATGTAATTTTTTTTAGATTTATGCCAGTTTTGTTTATTTTATTTGTCAATTTCTATAAAAATG
The DNA here is from genome assembly GCF_963993115.1 of Abramis brama. NCBI lineage: Eukaryota > Metazoa > Chordata > Actinopteri > Cypriniformes > Leuciscidae > Abramis > Abramis brama. The sequence goes on from NC_139970.1 coordinate 11,200,671, forward strand.
CTCTCTGTTGCAGTGACATACATGTGTGTGTTTGTGTGTGTTTGTGTGTGTTTGTGTATGAGATAGAAAGTTCGTTCCACTTTGGGTTTATGCTCTAGGACCAGACCTTGATTTAAATGTAATTTTTTTTTAGATTTATGCCAGTTTTGTTTATTTTATTTGCCAATTTCTATAAAAATGCTCTGTTGCAGTGACATACATGTGTGTGTTTGTGTGTGTTTGTGTATGAGATAGAAAGTTCGTTCCACTTTGGGTTTATGCTCTAGGACCAGACCTTGATTTAAATGTAATTTTTTTTTGATTTATGCCAGTTTTGTTTATTTTATTTGCCAATTTCTATAAAAATGCTCTCTGTTGCAGTGACATACATGTGTGTGTTTGTGTGTGTTTGTGTGTGTGTGTGTATGAGATAGAAAGTTTGTTCCACTTTGGGTTTATGCTCTAGGACCAGACCTTGATTTAAATGTAAATTTTTTTTAGATTTATGCCAGTTTTATTTATTTTATTTGCCAATTTCTATAAAAATGCTTTCTGTTGCAGTGACATACATGTGTGTGTTTGTGTGTGTTTGTGTGTGTTTGTGTGCGTTTGTGTGTATGTGTGTATGAGATAGAAAGTTCGTTCCACTTTGGGTTTATGCTCTAGGACCAGACCTTGATTTAAATGTAAATTTTTTTTAGATTTATGCCAGTTTTGTTTATTTTATTTGCCAAATTCTGTAAAAATGCTCTCTGTTGCAAAAACATACATTTGTTTGTTTGTTTATGTGTTTGTGTGTGTCTGTGTGTGTGTGTGTATGAGATAGAAAGTTCGTTCTACTTTTTATTTATGCTCTAGGACCAGACCTTGGTTTATATGTAGAAATTTTCAGATTTATAATGGATTTAATTTGATTTTTTTGACAAACAAAATTAAAAAAAGTCATTTTTTTCATTTTCCCATTCATTTTCAATGTGGGGTCATTTTGACCCCAAACACCTTAAAAGGTAATTTTTTTTTTACACACCTTTAGAACAACCAAATCAAGCCCAGTTTTTTTGTGCATGTTTAGATAGGTTATTTAGGAAAAGTCCCAGAGTTTCATGCCCCTGAGATGAAGGTAACATTTTTAAAAAATGAAAGAAAAGTCCAGTGGGGTCATAATGACCCCAAACACTGATTAAGGGTAAAATGTATGTTTTTAATATAACCTTTTCCCTTTAGAAGAATAATTTCAAGAATAATTTATGCAATTTTATATGATTTATTATAAAGAATTATAAAGAGCAGTGTCATGTGTTCTGTTTTGGTTTGGTTTCATTGTTTTGGTTCTGTTTTCCCTGTGTTCCCAAGTTAGTTTCCTTGGTTGTTAATTACTACGGCCTAGCCTGACACTATAGTTCCACTGGTCGAGGTTGAAATGGGATTTACAAAGTTTATTTTATTAATTACTTTTTAGAGTAACTTACCCAACACTGGCTAATTGTATTTAATATGATAAAATGTAATATGCAAAACATTACATTCGGTTTGCACTTTAAAGTATATAATTCCATAAGTATTTATTTAAAAAATATGCTAAAGTGTTTTGTTTTGTTTTTCACAAGGATTTGGCTGTTGAGCTCATGAATTTACTGATATTCAATAGGCATTTAGAAATCAAAATGGTTAGTTTTCCCATTCAGACTATATGCCATGCTGATAATTCTGCATATTATTGGAAATTTCATGCAGTTTAATACATTCCAATGTTTGGTTTTTAGGGTCTTTTTTGCATATTTTTTTTTGTACGAAAGCGAGGTACTTGGGTCGCTGCTTGATTTCTAAAAAATTATGTAAAAATGTAAAATTGATGAAGTTTTAACATTTATGCGCCCTTCATCAGCTCTTCATCCTGACTATCTCTCTCCTTAGCCTATGGGTGCATCTGAAATCGCACACTTCCCTACTATAGGTGAAAAACAGCATGTAACAAAAGAAGTATGTCTGAATTCCATTAAAGAGTAGGCAAAAAGGTCCCGGATGACCTTTGACCTCCGGTGAGATTCTGAAGTGTGCATACGATGGACACTTTACTGTCCCATGAGGCCACAGGAGGACCAACTGACACTGGTCACATGATAATGACAACATGGAGGATGTAGTGCGTCCAGATTACATTCATACTACACACACTCATACTATACAGTAGAACGTACTTTTTGGTGGTCGTAATTACTTATTCAAAATAAGTACCTACTCAGAGAGTATCCGATTTCAGACGCAGCGTATGTCTTTTCCCGCTCCCTGTAACTCCTCTCGCTTTGTTTCCAAACTCTGTCTCATCTCTGGTGTTTTGGCTCCGGATGGCTCTGATTTTTTCCCAAACTACAGGTGTTTTCATTAGGGCTAATGGTAGCATGCGACGCCCAGCGCCGTGGTGATCGCTGTTGTTTATTACTTCTGTGATAAGCATTATAACAAAACACACATGTCACAGCGAGCATCTCACGGCCTGCCGGCACTAATGAGATAAATAAATGAATTTAGTACAGCCACAAACGGCTCCTGAGAGCTAGTTACCAGAGACGGAGAGGAGAGAGAGACGAGGTGAGGCAACGGCTGATGTACATATGTCCTTGATTACCGCCGGTTCCCCTGCTTTTATTCTAATAAGTGACATTCTTTGTACTCCTGTGGACAGCTAGACAGTCTGACAGTGGATGGGAATAAATATTGCATGTGGCTCACATTAAGCTGTCAGCTGCGGGCCAAGAGAGAGACGGAGAAATGCACGTGACGTTCGGAGCAGCTACACTTTCTCGGCTCTTGTCACAATTGTCACATCTTGATGATCTCTCCCCTCCGTATCCCCCCATCTCTCTCTCTCTCTTCTTCACCCCCACCCCCATCCTCTCCTTCAGTCTCCGTCTCGCTCTGACACTCGGCCAGTGACATCATGGCTTCTCTGAGTACTGTAACATTTGGGTGTGCAGGCTTTTGAAGGGTGTGTTTGATTTTATTCCTATTTACAGATCGTTTTTGTCACAAACTGTAAGTGAGTTGCTCTCTGATGATGATGAAGATGACGATGATGATGCATCACATGCTTGAAGACGAATCTTACCCATGTCACTGATTTCCAAACGCATGCAGTGGAAATCTGAGATTTCTTATGATTTCTTAGTGTCTGGATCTGGTTTTTACTTTGTAGTTTTATGTTTGTGTTAGACACAATTTCAAAAACAGACATTAAAAAATATTTATTCAGAATTTTAGCATTTCATAATTTACATTTTTAGGCTATAACATACAACGGGGCTAAAGACACAGCTTTAGAAAAATTTGCTTTTCAATACTCCAATAGTGTATGAGTGCAAAAAATATATGTTTTTATTGAACATTGATGGAGCAACAGATTTTGTGTGAAAATAAATCATAAAAGTGGTTTGTATGTTTAAATTCTTATAAATGTATGAGGCGGCGATGTTTTTTAACCCCCCAGACACATGAGGTATAACCAGCATGAGGCAAAAGACACACAGTATTGATACAAATACTTTCAGCTAAAATAATGTGTTTTTAATAATGTCTACGTACAATCACTTTAGCAAAGTTTGAACTATTTTTGGTTTATTTTGATAAATAAAAGAATTCATTTTTATTCAATAAATATAGGCTACTGTCCTTAAAACATGTTCATTTTAAAAATACAGAAACAAAATGATTTTAAAAAGTAAAGATTCTGAAAGCAACAAATGTGATCCCATAATAGTTTAATATAGCTAGTTTATACTATACTTTAAACTATATAGATAGTTTTAATACAGTAGAAACAAATAAATATGATATTTTATTATATGATATAATTAATATAATATTTTTTTGGAATATGATAGTTTCATTAAATATGGGTTTTATCTCAAGGTGGACACCCTACTTAATATATGATATTTACCATCTGAATCTAACCATGTCATGTCAACAAATGGAAACATCAGCCGCACGATAATTATTGTGTCTTTGACCCCAACAGCAGGGGCACCTTTTAGCCCAAATAGCATATTTTTACATACTCTTCCATTATTGAAAAACTCTTGCTGAAAACAAAACTGAAAATCATTAAGACCTTTGTCTCAAAATATTTTCAATAATTTTAACTATTCTCATTTGCTACATAAATCTACATTTTAAAAAGCATCAAATATTAGATCAAATGAGCAACTTTGCGCTGCTGCCCGCGATCGCGTCAAAGATCAGACACATTTCTACGTGCATCTTGAAAAGCGGATGTTTTGGAAAGTGCTATCTAGTGGTTTACAGGAAAATAAAATCAAAGACGTCTTTACCCCGCTGTGCCTTAAGCCCCATTGTAGCTACCCAAACAAGTTTTTTTTTTTTTTTTTTATAAAATAAAATTTGCCAGCTGTTGTTGCTTGCTAGGGCATTGCCGATGTGTTGCTATGCAGTTGCTAGGGTGTTCTGGCTGGTTGCTAAGGTGTTGGTATGCACTTGCTAGTCAGTGCTGAGTGCTTGTAGTGCATTACTGTATGTTTGCTAGTGTGTTCTAAGTGGTCGCTAAGGTGTTGCTGGGGTGTTGCTATCCAGTTGCTAGTGTGTACTGATTGCTTGTTAATGCATTCAATTTTGGTTTTTAAGGTCTCCTGGGTGGTTAATGTGTTTCTAGGGTGTTGCTAAGCAGTTGATAATGTGCACTGAGTGTATGTGGTTAAGTATGTGGTTTCTAGGGTGTTCTGGTTGTTGCTAGAGTTTTGCTATGCAGTTGCTAGTGCTTGTTAGCACATTAGAGTGCAGTTGCCAGTGAGTTTTGGGTGGTTGCTAAGGTATTTTTCGGATGTTGCCAAGCACAAAACCAGACGATTACATTACTTTAAATGAATCCACCCCCCATGATTATTGTTATAAACATGAGCTACATCTGAAAGAGGTGTTGCTGTAATTTATAATAATATATTCAGTATTACTGATAAGTCTACTTTCAAATATAATTCTTTTGAAGTGTTGGTGCTTAATGTAACACTATCTAGTGTAAATGATAAATCCCGTTTGACATTTGTGCTGGCTACTGTATACAGGCCACCAGGGCACCAAACAGACTTTATTAAAAAACTGCTGATTTTCTATCAGAGTTAGTATTGGCTGCAGATTAAGTCCTAATTGTTGGTGATTTTAATATCCATGTAGATCATTTAAAAAAAAAAAACGCATTGGGATTGGCATTTAGAAACATTCTAAACTCCATTGGAGTTAGACAACACATGTCAGGACCCACTCATTCAATGTTGATGCCGTTGAAATTCTGCAGCAGAACAATGACATCTCAGATCATTATCTAGTCTTGTGTATACTTCATTTAGCAAAGGCTGCAAAGCAGACTCCCTGTTACAAACATGGTAGAACTATCACTTCTACCAATCAAGATTGCTTTATAAATAATCGGTAACACTTTATAATAACGTTCAGTTGTAAGCCATTTATAAGTGATTAGTTAATGATGAACTAATCATTTACAAAACATTCATAAATGAGTAGCAAGTGACATACAAACATTTGATGTATGTTTTGTAAATTGTGTTACAAGTCATTTACAATTGATTAGTTAATGATTAACTAATCATTTAAAAAACATGACTAATCATTCATAAATGATTAATTAGTGATATGTTCATTATATGTTTTGTAGATTCAGTTATAAGTCATTTACAATTAATTAGTTAATGATTAGCTAATCCCCTAGTCCCCTAATCTAAAGTGTAAACTATTCATCACTTGTAAATGTGTTACATATACCTACAAATGATCTGTACGTGTATTCAAGGCATTTACAACACTTTTTGCACCCTCGAATTGCTACATATATATACAAAAAATAAATAAAAATACATGTATTAAACATTTATGAAACGCATATTCATGTTTTGTATATGACTAGTTAATCATTAACTAATCAATTGTAAATTACTTATAACTGAATCTACAAAACTTACATACAATAATTAACATATCACTTATTAATCATTTATGAACGCATAGTCATGTTTCGTAAATAATTAGTTAATCATTTACTAATCACATGTAAATGACTTATAACGGAATTTACAAAACATACATAAAATGTTAGTATATCACTTGCTACTCATTTATGAATGCTCTGTAAATGACTAGTTCATCATTAACTAACCACTTATAAATGACTTACAACTGAACGTTATTATAAAGTGTTACCAAATAATCTTCCTGATCAGTTTCATCTCGTAAGCATCCCAGATAGCTTAGAAGAACTCGATGTTGCAACAGAAACCATTGACTCTCTCTTTTCCAGAACTTTAGACACAGTTGCACCTTTGCGCTTTAAGAAGATTAAAGAAAATAGTCCAATGCCGTGGTACAACGAGCACACTCAGGCCCTTAAGAGAGCAGCCAGAAAAATGGAGCGCAACTGGAAGAAAACAAAACTACAGGTTTTTCGTATTTCATGGAAAGAGAGCTTGATTGCATACAGAGAGGCCTTAAAAACTGCTAGATCTTCTTATTTTTCGACTCTCTTAGAAGAAAACAAACACAACCCTAGGTATTTATCTGATACAGTGGCTAAATTAACAAGAAATAAAGCTTCAACGCGACATTTCCTAACAGCACAGTAGTAATGACTTTATGAACTTCTTTACTTGCAAGATTGATAATATTAGGGAGAAAATTATAACTATGCAACCGTCTACTACAGTATCGCATCAGGCAGAGCATTGTAGTGTCTCTGAGGAAAATTACATTAATTCGTTGCTCTAGGAGAGAAGAAATTGTCTAAACTTGTTAAATCAACTAAATCGACAACATGTATGTTAGACCCTATACTGACTAAGCTACTGAAAGAGATGCTTCCAGAGGTCATAGATCCTCTTCTTAATATCATTAATTCATCTTTTGGCTATGTACCGAAAACTTTTAAGCTTGCTATTATTAAATCCCTTATGATAAAAAAACGCATCTTGATCCCAGAGAATTAATCAATTAAAGGCATATTTCAAATCTACCCTTTCTGTCAAAATTAATAGAAAAAGCAGTATCCTCACAACTATGTTCCTTTTTAAAAAAGAAATGGTATCTGCGAGGATTTCCAGTCAGGATTTAGACCGTACCATAGTACTGAGTCTGCTCTCATTAGAGTTACAAATTATTTGCTCATATCATCCGATCGTGGTTGTATCTCTCTATTAGTGTTACTGGATCTAAAGCCTCGTTCACATCGCCAGCGACTTTGTTGCTGTATGTCGCTAGTCTCTGTACTGTGAGTCGCTTGTGGGCGTTCATAGTGCTGTCGCTCTAATGTTATTGGTAGACTGCACGTCTGACCATATCTATACAAAATACCATCACAAGTGATATATACAACTATATCATTTTAATTTGACTAGGAATTAGGCTCAAAAGAATTAAAAGTAACAGTATGCTGTTGGGAGAGTGTTTTTATATTACCACAGCAGTGTTCAGTGTATTAAATCATTTTATAGATTAACGATCGATCAATCAACAAATTAAACTCACTCATACTGTCATAAATTACTAAAACGTAATTTGAATTTGATTTGACATAATCAATATTCTTGTCCCTAACAGTCAACATAATGCAGGGGAAACTGTATAATGAACTGCAGCAGTTCTAAACTTGCATCATAAAACTACAACACTCAAACTATAAATGTATGAATTAAACTCACTGAGACTGTTGACAGTTTCTTTTCCATGCATATTTTTTTTATATCCATGTATGTGGTTACAGTCAAATCATCTAAAACAGTGAAATTGCCCTCGAACTCTTCTGTCTTGCCTGCACTCGAGACGTCGACGTGAGCTCCACTGAAAGTCTTCTTTCCTATTGGTTGTCGCTCACGAAAATCGCTTCTAATTTGCATAAAGTTGAAATTTCTGAACTTTTGTCACATCTCGCATCGCTTGACACGCCCACATTCTGTCGCCAATGGTCACTGTCGCCGGATGTCGCCAGCGCTCCATTGCAATGAATGGGATCGTGTCGCTTTGTCGCTGTGTGTCGCTGGCGGTGTGAATGGGGCTTTAGTGCTGCATTTGATACCATCAACCACAACATTCTTTTGAATAGACTCGAAAATTATGTTGGCATTAGTGGAATCGCATTAGCAAGGTTTGAATCATACTTCTCTGACCGTTATCAGTTTGTAAATGAAGAGATGTCATATCGATCACAAGTTCAGTATGGAGAACCTCAAGGCTCAATACTAGGATCGTTGCTTTTCATGCTACATGCCGGTAGCACCTGATGATGATACTCGGCTCTATATTTCTTCGCATCCCGACAAAACGTACAAATTCACAAAGTTAATGGAATGCATAGCTGATAAAAAAAAAAATGTGACGACTGGTAATTTCCTACTACTACTAAAACAGAGATTCTAATTATTGGACAAAAAACCTCTGCACGTAGTAACCTATATTGCCTAACACTTGATGGCTGCTCTGCCAAGTCTTCGTCGTCAGTTAGGAACCTGGGTGTGCTCTTTGATACCAATCTTTAATTTGAAATTCACGTTTCTAGCATGTGTAAAGCTGCCTTCTTCCATCTTAAAAATATATCTAAATTATGACATATGCTCTTAATGCCAAATACAGAACAGTTAGTTCATGCGTTCATGACCTCAAGGCTAGATTATTGTAATGCTATTATGGGTGGTTGCCCTGCACGCTTAATAAACAAACTCCAGTTGGTCCAAAACGCAGCAGCTCGAGTTCTTACCAGAACCAGGAAGTATGACCATATTAGCCCAGTTCTGTCAACACTGCATTGGCTCCCTATTAAACATCATATACATTTTAAAATATTGCTGATTACTTACAAAGCACTAAATGGTTTAGCTCCCCAGTACTTGAGCGAGCTCTTAACGCATTATAGTAGGGTGACCATACGTCCTGTTTAACCAGGACATGTTTGGCCAGGATTTCAAGATCGCCCAAAATGCCCGGGATTCGGCTTTTGCTTTCTACAGTCACCATTCATCATGTTTACATTATTACATTATTTGACACTGACACGTACGTGCCAGCTTTGCAGGTCATGCATTCTGCTTCACACGGATCCCGATCGAGACGAAAACACAGGAATTTTCTTAGCAATGCTAAAACGCACATCAACCGATCACTTGTTTAGCGTTCATGTAAACACTACATTCAGATTCACCAATCGGAATTAATTCAGTCCTACTGAATCAAAAGGTGTGCATGTAAACAAAATGAATGGCGACGATAAAGCAAAAGCCGTATCCCGGATATTGTGGGCGATCTCGAAACCCCGGCCGGACATGTCCTGGAATATGGTCACCCTACATTATAGTCCTTCACATCTATTACGATCTCAAAATTCCGGCCAGTTGATAATACCTAGAATATCAAAATCGACTGCTGGCGGTAGATCCTTTTCCTATTTAGCACCAAAACTTTGGAATAGTCTTCCTGACATTGTCCGGGAAGCAGACACACTCTGTCAGTTCAAATCTAGACTAAAAACACATCTCTTTAACCTAGCATACACATAGCACTTAATCAATTTCTATTATTCAAATCATGTAAAATGATTGTTAGGCTGCATAAACTTTGTCAGCCGGAACCGGAAACACTTCATATAACACCTGATGTACTTGTTACATCATAAGAAGAATGGCATGTACGCTAATATTAGTCTCTCTGTTTATCTCGAGGTTAACCGGCCCATATCCAGCTCAGATGGTGTACCTGCACCTAGACACAAACACAATGCATGATGTAGCCAGCCGGATCCGGGCCGTATCCAGATCAGATGGAGGACCTGCGACTAGACACGACCACAACGCATGATGTAGTCAGCCGGATCTGGCATGATGAATCCGATCTTCAACCAGATGGAACTGGATAAATATTCTAAATGTTCTGATCCAATCTGACTTCTGACCTGTAATGCTGCCTGAATCATAATCATACACTGTTCGCTCGTTGGCCAGAGGAGAATCTACTCTTTGGCTTGCTTAGGTGGGGACAATTAATATTCAACAATATTATTGATCTGCCTGCATTGACACCATTTTCTCCAGAGTGGCTGTATAGATAATTTAACTAAACTAATAACATTTTTACAAAAGAAATGAATCAACACTGAACTTACTTAAGCTGGACTATGACTCTAATTTCGTCTGCTGTACAGCAGAAACAAACTTTTGTTGCATTATTTTCCTGTTATCACTGTAAAGCTGCTTTGAAACAATCTGTATTGTAAAAAGCGCTGTATAAATAAAGGTGACTTGACTAGACACTGTGGATTGTTCATTAAGTGTTAGTGTGTGTGTGTGTGTGTGCGTGTGTGCAGGGTGCAGTCAGCATCTGCGCTAGTGTCCTTCCAGTTGATCACTGCTGTGAGGATGAAAAACATCCCACTGTGATCTCCATCCCACTCGCACTCCTCCATCAGCTCACCCCTCTTTCCTTCATCTCTCCATCACACTCGCAAACGCAGATCTCACACAGTGAAGAACAGTAGTTACACAGCGAACGCTGGTACTGTTTTGTAGTTCATTTAATGCATGACAATCATTCTTCAAAGATGTTTAGCAGGGAAAATAAATACATATACAAAGTTAACAAAATAATAATAATAGTGGCAATGTATATCTTTGAATAATTTATTTATTTAGATATTTATAATAAATTATAAATATACAGCATATTATTTAATAATACCAGTCTACAAGCTTAGGTACACTTGACAAACTTGAATTTTATGTTTTGCATTATCTTAAAACTTTTTGATCTAAATGCTTGAAGTGAACAGTAAAGAAAAGCAGCTGGAATGAGTAAATGTGTCCTGAATTTATCTTTTTGGTCTTTCATGTTTATTAATAGCTATAGTATAACAAGAAATGATAGGAGAATTAAAGGGGAAATGTTGTTGCCATTTCATTTCGGCACTAACAAATAGGCCACAACTCCAACATCCCTGCATATTTTGACTTCTATTTAGCATAGAAATTTTATTAGATTTACGTGAATTGTTGTCAGAAATCAGCACATAAAGTGAGTTCTGAATTCTTAATGAACTTAATGGGAAAACAAGCAACATAAATCACACAATGTCACAACACATTCTAAAAGATAGTTAGTCTTAATATACTATATTTGAGCTATAGTTCTCAGTGAATGACTGTGAGTGCATTACACTGTGAGATGAGCAAAACACTGTCACATATACACACCTTTAGACATTAATTGTTTAAAGCAAATATTATATGCCACCAAACTCATGAGAGAGACTTGCTCTGTCAGTACAGCTGAAGTGCTAAACCTCTTTATCTGTCCGCCTTAATGACACTCCATCTCTTCTCCAGCGCTGAAAGCCTGATACTACAGCTTAGGGCTGCACAATTTGGGGAAATTTCATATTGCGATAATAGAGGTCAATATTGCGATTGCGATATGCGATATAATAAACAAATGGTTTCATGAGTCAACTTGCTTGGTTCTCAAGGAAAATAAATGCACACACAGATTAGTAATAATCTGCCTAAAGAAAAAAGTTCTTTAGTCAAGAGCAGTGAGTGGCTACTGTGTACTGTCCCTTTAAGACCTGCCGCTGCTGTCAGAGACGCGGATCTCACACGCGCCTCACAAGTCATCACAACTCTTCACGTTCATCATAAGACTACTCTTATGTTATGAAGATACTCGACAAAAAGACATTTTGGCACAATTTTGCTCGAAAGAGAACTGTATTCTGGCATGCTGTTTTGTGCGCACGCACGATATTAGAGCGAGTCTTATTAGTGTGTGTCACAGTCAGGACATTCACAGGCAGCGCGTTCATTTTGGCATACATGTGTGTTCGTTCTACCGCTAAAGAGAACTTGATACATGGCGCGCTGTCTGTGCGATACTGGCGCGCGTCTATCTGTGGCTCGTGTGTGTGTGTGTGTGTGTGTCAGGAGGACATTCACAGGCAGCGCGCTCATTTTGGCATACATGTGTGTTCGTTCTACCGCTAAAAAGAACTTGATACATGGCGCGCTGTCTGTGCGATACTGGCGCGCATCTATCTGTGGCTCGTGTGTGTGTGTGTGTGTCAGGAGGACATTTACAGGCAGCGCGTTCATTTTGGCATACATGTGTGTTCGTTCTACCGCGAAAGAGAACTTGATACTGGCGCGCTGTCTGTGCGATACTGGCGCGCGTCTATCTGTGGCTCGTGTCGTGTGTATGTGTGTGTGTGTGTATGTGTGTGTGTCAGGAGGACATTCACTGACAGCGTGTTCTTTTTTGTCTTATCGTGCATGAATGGTTTAAAAGCATTTGCATGAATAGCGGGATCATGTAACACTAGCCAAAGGATGCCAAAAATTAACAGATGCTGTGTTAATTGAGCTAATTTGTTTATTTAATATAAAATCGCAGCATTTTGCGTCATATAATCGCGTAGGCTTGACATCGCGATTGCAATTGCGATACGATTAATCGTGCAGCACTACTACAGCTTAAACCACCTCTCTAAATACAGACACTTTCCTATCCTTTCCTATGCTATCCTTTCCTTTCCTATCCTATCCTGTCCTGTCCTGTCCTGTCCTGTCCTGTCCTTTCCTGTCCTGTCCTGTCCTGTCCTGTCCTGCCCTGCCCTATCCTATCCTATCCTATCCTATCCTATCCTATCCTATCATTTCCTTTCCTGTCCTGTCCTGTCCTGTCCTGTCCTGTCCTGTCCTTTCCTTTCCTTTCCTTTCCTATGCTATCCTTTCCTGTCCTGTCCTGTCCTGTCCTGTCCTGTCCTGTCCTGTCCTTTCCTGTCCTGTCCTGTCCTGTCCTGCCCTGCCCTGCCCTTTCCTATCCTATCCTATCCTATCCTATCCTATCATTTCCTTTCCTTTCCTGTCCTGTCCTGTCCTGTCCTGTCCTGTCCTATCCTTTCCTTTCCTTTCCTTTCCTTTCCTATGCTATCCTTTCCTGTCCTGTCCTGTCCTGTCCTTTCCTTTCCTGTCCTGTCCTTTCCTTTCCTTTCCTTTCCTTTCCTTTCCTTTCCTATCCTTTCCTCTCCTTTCCTTTCCTATCATTTCCTGTCCTGTCCTGTCCTGTCCTGTCCTTTCCTTTCCTTTCCTTTCCTTTCCTTTCCTTTCCTTTCCTATCATTTCCTGTCCTGTCCTGTCCTGTCCTGTCCTTTCCTTTCCTTTCCTTTCCTTTCCTTTCCTTTCCTATCCTATCCTTTCCTTTCCTTTCCTTTCCTTTCCTATCATTTCCTGTCCTGTCCTGTCCTGTCCTGTCCTGTCCTTTCCTTTCCTTTCCTTTCCTTTCCTTTCCTTTCCTTTCCTTTCCTTTCCTAGTCTCTTTATTTGAGACATTTAAAGAGATCAAAGCTTAAGCCCAAGGCCATCTCTGGCATATATGAAAACACTACACTACACACACACACACACACACACACACACACACACACAATTAACATACACCTCCTTTAGATCGTAAATGTGGAACTTTCATCCTGTATTCCTCCATTAATGTTTCCCTCTGTTCGGTGACTTTCATTTGGTAATCTGGTGAGCTCATACCAGTGGAAACACTCAAGGCTAGACAGTGACCAGTCAGTGCTAAAAAATAAAGTAGATGGTACCAGCATTTCTGCAGTACCGGTAATACAGAGCACTGGATATATTCGGTACCAGCTGATAGAAGCTGCTTTCAAACGCTCTCATTCGTTTAACTGAGCGCTCTGTGAGCTTCAAAGGTTTATATTTACTGTGTTTTTACAAGTGTTGTAGCCAATCACAATCTGTTGAGTGTGTGAATGCAATGGCTAGAGATGTTAGTCAGCAAGTCAGTCAGAATCCAATGAAAACGCATGAGGTTTTGTTCAACACCAGCCGCACGCTCTCAAATCCTTTCATTACAACCAACAAAGTGAAAACACAATGTAAATAAGTCATTGTGCAATCAAGACAGCTTTTAATTGTTATAACAGGAGTTTTTGCGAGAGTGCAGAATTCAGTGAACTTGTGCTTTAGTTATTGACCATCTAAGGTCCTGTTTACACCTGGTATTAAGATGTGTTTTGGTCGATCGGACCACAAGTAGACGAGCGAGACACATTCCCCTTCACACCTGGTGTTCTAAGCCGTCTCTTTTGTCCACTTTCAACCACTTCTGTCCTGATTTCTTCGAGGGGAGGGTCTATGGGAGGGTAAATGTATGTTTTTTTTTCCAAATCTTTCCATCTAACTGATGAAATAATTTTGCGATGTACATGAACACGACCGGAGATGACAGAAAAACACACGGAGAGCATCAGTTTTAGTTTCTGCTCTGAAGCCGCAAGACCAGCCGAACACTGCGAGTGTGTGTTAGAAATCAGGAATGGTGAGAGAACATTATGTTTGGTACGTTTTTCATCTTCAAACCAAATTTGGGTCTCCAGCCGATAAAGTTTAAATCCCATCTGTCTAGAGCTCTTCCCATAATGTTACTCATTAGATCAGTAGACGGAGAGAAGACGGTGTTTTGTGTCTGTTTGAACACATTCGATCACAGTTTCTGCTCTGGTAACAAAATTGGTAGATTGGTCAATTTTACTGATGTTGGTGCGGACTACTGAAATTGTGGTACCGTGACAACCCTACACTCATCAACATCCCTATGAAATGAAAAATAAAACGTGCATCGAATGTAGGTCACGGTTAATTGATTTATTGCATCGACATGTTTATGGTTTCTGTTAATGTCACACAATTTTACTAAAAGCACATGTAAGCAGTGCAGCTGAACACTAACCGGCGTGTGATGAAAACCTTCACCAGTGAACCGCTAGAGCTCGTCAGCACTGAGTGATTAGCTGAAATAATGTCTCTGTCAGCCTTAATCACATTAAAACGTGGTTAACATTTAATTTTTCTCTCTTCATATGCAAAAATTTCCACTAGATTTGCAGTGGAGGCCATTGAAATTCCATTATAAAAAGAATAAAAATTTCAGGCATCATTTATTCAGAGAGAAAGAGTGGAGTGGGATGAAGAAAGTGCTGAATCTTTCTATTAGCACTGCAGGGTTGAGAAATGATCTTCAGCGCTTCAGGATGTGAGGGCTGAGACCGGACGCCCCGAAACACATATTCACTCAAACCCTGACCCACATCATCTGTGACCCCACTGACTGGGATTTACACGCGTTTGCGTTTGACTGTGAAATTTATGGAACAAGTGAATCGGCTAAATAGCATGCAGTAAGATGTATGAGTTTTAATGATGCTTTTATAAATCTGTTATATAAATATAGTGGCCCCAGAAATTATTTGGACATGTGCCTCATTAGAAACTGTAAAACATCAAACCAAGAAAACAGAGAAATCTGGTGTTTTGGTGATTTGTATGTTTGGATATATGTCAGTTCCCCTCAAGTTCACACAGGAGTAGAGAATCACATTAATGGGGTCCTTCACTGCTGGCAGCATGGGTTTTCAATAAAACTTGGCTGCCTATACATTAGAAAGATGAAAAAAATGAAATCTCTTCCCTTTTGTCAAATAGGTAGGAAAACTTCAATGCCCATAATGCACTGGGCATGTTGCAAGGCCACTCCCACTAGTCTGCTATGGATACGCTCACCAGTTGAAGGGTGCTTCTCATTTCTTGGATGCTTCTCATTTCTTATTTGTGCATCCTCGTTTCCTTTCCTCGCATCTTAGCTCCAGCCCTTTAGGACGCGAGGGAAAGATACACCTGTGTTTCCTCGCTCCTCATTTCTCGCGGTGCAATTCACCCTTCGCCTGGAGTTTGATTGACAGGCGATCTGACCAATCATAATCCGCAATCCGCCGAATCCACCATTTTGTTCGACAAAGCAGTCAGGAGAGTAAGTAGATTAACGTCGGTGGACTTGAACTTGAAAAATGGCGTGTACTGACGTCTTTTCGCGGTTGAAACAACATTCCTTCTGATGTTCATTCATGTTTCTTTGATGTTATAAATTAACTAGAAGGAAAAAATGATCGGTTCACGAGCAGCTTTAACTGAGGTGCTACCTGTTACGACACATTAAAGAGCCACAAAACGGTATTTATTGTTTACATTTCCTACAGAAAAGACTGAAAGCTGAAAGCTGAGACTTCGTGAGAACCACGGCTTGTCGGATGTTGCAACATTAACTAAAGAGGGCGGGACTTTGCGCACAGTCAATTAGAGAACTGAGATGTCCCTCAAGATGGCTGAGGACAATCGGTATTCGGGTCACGGGCTGGAAGAGGGATAAGCGAAGAAATGAGGAAGCATAAATATGAGTACTGAGAAGAACCCAAATACTGCTTTGCTTTAGTAGGACATACTTATTGGCAAACTTTTAGTCATGATGGTGTCGACTAGTATCGAGTGCAAGAATTAACATAGCAAGAGTGAGTTACTTGTAACAGTGTAACAGTGGCTATTTGAAAAACACAATACTTCTGGAAATACTTTTTGTCTTCTTTTTGATGTAGAAGGTGAACAGGGTCACACAAACACAAAACACCATCAGGTAGGGGTGTAAATATTAATCGATTCGTATCGATGCATCGATTATACAGCCGACGATTCGATGCATCCGCAAGAGTATCGATTAATGTGTTTATTTTGCCGCCTGTCTATTTTCAGCATCCGCTCCGACATATGCGTACAACCTACTCTTAAGCTGCGGGTAGCGCTAACCTCATTATTGTCTTCTACTTCACACGCGTTATTTACGTTTCACAGTCTATCTATGTTCACACACATTGTTGAGTCTGACTTTCAAGAGCGATGGAACCGTCAGAGCGAGCTGGCAATGAAAGTGAAATGTTACATACTCCAGTCGGCGTCAAATCATGGGTGTGGAAGTATTTTGGCTTCAGGAAAACAGATGGAGCAGTGGTAAGAGATGTTGCCGTTTGTCTGATAACGCCTGTTTCACACATACTCTGTTTGCAGTGCGTATTTTTTTCCGTACCCATGTTAACAGGTTAGAACTTTCACACTGCACGCGGTTGCAGTCCGTCGATCCGTTCCAGGAGCGGTGCGTATACAGCAGTGCAGCGATCGTTTCCGCACCGAGTCTATTTCTGCTGTGCTGCAAACGCTGAATTAAAGTGACAGCGCATGTTTCGTGGTCAAAATGAACGCACTGCAAACGCAGCATATGTGAAAGCACTATAGCGCGTGCTGCTCCCGCACCGCATACGCACTGCACACGGAGTATGTGTGAAACGGGCGTAACTGTAGATGCAGTAACTGTTATATTTGCTGTTCTATTTGCAGTGCATTGAGCACAACTGCTATAGTGTAACACACATTATGTGAATAGAATACTGTTTCTGTATTCTCAATAAAAGGCAAATTATTTATTATTTTTGTTGATTTATTTGAAACTTAATAGATATCATGTAAAAATATCTAGTATTGAATCGTATCGAATCGTATCGCGGGGAATTCTGAAGTATCGAAAATAATCGAATCGTTGGCTTAAAAAATCGGTATCATATCGAATCGTCATGAAGGCTCCGATTTACACCCCTACCATCAGGGTGACACACACGTGACACTAAATTAATGCAATAAACATTCCCTAAACAGAAAATGTAACAAAACACCATCTACTGATAGCAAAAAAAAAAAATAATAATAATAATAAGAAAAAAAGAAACAATACTATTTAAATAAATTTGTGTTTATATGTTAGGGCTTCTGGGAATGACCTCTGTTTTTCACATTAAATAATATGAAAAACATTTATTTCCAAAAACCATAAATGTATCAACATTTTTTAAACCTAATAAACATTTGTGAAACCCTTCACTTGAAAAGTGTGCTATTTTTTAATTTTTTATTATAAATCACATGAAATTTGATATTTGTTGAAAGAAATTGTTGAAAACAGTGACATATGCTTGCTAAAATGTCCCTTTTTCACTACAACACCTACATTTTGACCAAATCTTTCCTATCTTGTGCTGTCATATTTGTTTTTTGGGCCTTACTGACGTCAATTTAATGCTTTTTTCACTTCTTCAACAGAAATTAACTGACAAGATATGACTTATTCAAAAGCAATTATTTCTATTCCTAACAACGTTCCTTTTCAAAATATGAAATCAGCAAAATGACTAAAGCAAAATGTGTTTGATGTTTCGTCACCATTTGTCAAGCTGTTTGTTGGGGGGCAAATAATTGGGGAGACTTGTGCTATTCCTGTGTCATAAAGTTGTTCAAATTGGTGGTGAAAGTGGTGTTGACACCGTATCAGATTCTTTAATTGACAGTGGTGTGTGTGGGGCGTCGCGGTGAGAGCGTGTGTGTTTTGCTCTTCTCTTTCTATGTGTGTGCGCGAACGTCTGGGCCCGTGTCACTCAATGCCAAGACCTCGAGACCTCCGCGCTCATTTAGCAGTAACATTATGAAAATCATCCCTCAGCCCTAAAGCGAGAGATCTTTGTTACGACTCCCGGCTCTGTCAAGCCTTCACCAATTACACTCGCAGGTACAATGGTCTATTGAGCGGAGCGGAGCCCTTGACTGGCGCGGCGACAGTGATTTGTGAATCGTTACCGCGTCGCTGGAGGAGAGCTCCGTACCTGAGGAATGCAAATAATGTGCCGCGAAACCAAACTACAGCTACTATTACCGAAGATTGGATTTTTTCATCCTTTCTTCGCCTCTCACAAGTGTGAAGTTTTCAACTAAATGTAAATTTGTCTCCATCAGAAGTGGCCACAAGCTCAGAATGATGGCTTTGACTCTCAGCTCCAGCTGAAGTGCCTCTGGAGGAAGAGCGATATATATAGATATGGGCCAACTGCGTGTATATATATATATATATATATATATATATGTATATATATGTATGTATATGGGATATTACTTTAGAATGACAACATGTACTGATTGCATGTTCTCAGAAAGACGTGCAGTCCAACTGGAGGAGACTTCTTTATACGCCAAATGCAACAGAGTTGAATTTTAACGTCTTATTTAATCAGTCTGCCACATTCAATCTGACACGCACTCCATACACAGATGGAAATCACTCTGGCTCAGTGGTGTGAGTGGACGATTGTCTCCTAAGAGAAGCCTAGTTGATGGGAATAGTTTAGCCAAAAGTGAAAATCATGGCACACAAAAGACGAAGTTTCACAGAATGTTCATGGTGATATTTTCCTTATAACAAAAACATACAGTATCTCCACAAAAGTTACAAATCAAGTATCATAAAATTAACCAATCCCACTCATATGCTAAATTGCAAGACTTTATATGCAATTCATTACTTACTGAAAACGTTGCAGGAAAACTTTGATTGCCAAATATCATTGTTTCTCGTGTCTTTTAACCAGTCACGATGCATCCAGTTTGAATATGAATATGCACACATGGGATTTGAAAAATTTTGCGATTAATAAAGCCTTTAAATTTTTTTTAGGGGACTGGACTAAGATTATCAGTGTGAATAACAACTGAAATTTTGCTCTGTTCCTCCTCACACAAAATTTATGTATGCCTTAAGAAGATTTGGAATATAATGCATATAGTCATATGGACTATTTTGATGTGACTTTTATGGTGATGTGTCTTTTAGGAGCTTGATAGCTCTTGAGCACATGCTTTTATAGAATGGAAAAGAGCAGCGTGAACATTATATTTCTTTTCACATTCCACAAAAGAATGTAGGTCATAATAAAGTGATTCGCATTTTAAGATTTATTATTCATTTAACCCTTTAAAGGCTAAAATATGAAATAATTAATTAATACAATAAATGTATTTTTCTTAATGGAATGGTTTATTGAACTTTTAGACAAAATATAGAAGAAAATTGAGTTTGTGGTCCAATTGTAATTGGTTTTTGAGTACCATTTTTGATACATCAGGGTTATATGGCTCATATAGTATGATGTATAAGCATATGGAGCTCATACTCGAGGAGTTTATTCAGAGGCCCAAACACAGTAAAAATATGCAATTTGGTGCAGTTAACTGATATTTAAATGTCCAAGAAGTAACATGAAATTCTGATGGCTTAATGCAAATGAAGAAGATAAGTACAGACTACTTGCGTAAAATGCATATAAATATCAGTCGTCACTCTATATCTGCCAAATATATGTCTTAGTAGGATCTTTAAATGTTCACGTTTATGATCAAAGCTCTGTAGTTTTAAAATATACAATGCAATGCAATACAATGACGATTGAGAGATGAACAAATAAATCTTCAACAAAATGCTAATGGTCATATTTGATACTAAGTGACATAAAAAACAAACAAAAAAAATGTTTGGAAAATCGAGTAAATGTAAGTTGCTTCAGTTCAGTAAGTGTTCATCTTGAAATATTACTAAGAGTATAAAGTGTTTTTATACAAAAATCAGTGCAGATTTGACAGTAGAAAGACACGTGAACCACGAACTGAAGGTGGACGTTTGTACAATTATACTGAAAGACTTTTACTTGCTAAAAAACTATCAATCAGACAACAGAAGGCTTGTAGTGGATCATGTTGATGATCTGGCCTAAGAAATGTTGTTTTCAGATACAGTGGGCTTTATAGGGTTAACAGATTCATCTAGGAAGCTGTTTTGTGTGGCGTTGAATCACGCCAAAATTATGTCAGGACAGTGTGTGGAAACTGGTCGGAAACCAATATTGGTTCTTTGAAAGAAGTCCAGAAGTTCTTCTGAAAGCATATGGATATAATACCCCCCCCCCCCCCCCACACACACACACACACAAATTTTCGACCATTTTCAAAAGGTGCTCCCGATTTATCCCGTTGTGTCAGGTGTCCCACTGTGTGTTAAAAGCAGAGGAATCCATTTAAAAGGTTTGTTGAGTATTTGACTGACACAGAAGGTCTTCATGCACTTCCACTGAGAATGACTGTTGTCAGTTGATGCGTATGTGGCGGCCACAGATTCATCCTAACAATGTTTGCTAAATCAAGCATCATTATTACCATCATGAGAGATTGCTGGCTCTCACATCAAACCATCCTAGTACTGTTAAAAATCTTGGTGTAATCTTTGACTCCTCTCTCTCTTTCCAGGCTCATATAAACTCTATCCCCAAATCAGCATTCTTTCATCTACGTCGCATCGTCCAGCTCCGTCCCTTCATCAGTATCAAAGACGCTGAAAATGTCATCCATGCATTTGTCACATCACGTCTTGATTACTTTAATGCCCTTTTCATTGGTCTATCTGCTAGCTCCATTTCGCAATACATTCAAAACTCTGCTGCTAGAATACTTACCAAGTGTTCTGCCCATATCACCCCAATTTTGTACAATCTTCACTGGCTTCCAGTGGCTTACCGTATTAAATTCAAAATCCTCCTGCTCACTTGTAAATCTCTAATAACCTTGGCTCCCCCCATCTCTGTAACCTGCTGTAAGGCGCTATATAAATAAAACTTATTATTATTATTATTATTATTATCACTTATACTTGGGGTTAGTGATTTGTAGGGGTGTAATAATTCTCTCCTTCTCAGTAAAAAAATCGAACTGCACTTTTCGTAATGCATATGCATCTATACTATGGTTTGTTGAAAATAAATAAAACAGACAGACAGACAGACATAGTTAGGCTACTGTCTGTTTCTGTCGATGGATATGCATTCTGGCTCCCCCTAAACTTTGTTCAATATGAGTGTTGAAACTAAACTAATTTAAGCCTTGCCAATTTAAACATTCAAGCGCAAGAAGACGCGAAAGAGAACTCGAGCGAAATATTGATAGTCAAATATTGAGAACGGACAAATTCACACAAAAATTATGTCAACATACCTGTCTTGACTAGTATCCTAGCAAACATAATAGGTTGTGTAGTGAACGTAAACAGTCGAGAAAGATAACTCATGTGTATCAGTACTGGATCCGTGCATTATGTCTTAAAGTGACAGCAGCCTAATATTCCTGCTGTCTGTAAGTGATTTTAATATTAATCAAACAACAAAAGACAAGAAAAACACTCACTGCTCTTGACTGAATAGCTTTTGTAACTTTAATAATGATTAATCTTTTATTTAATTTATACAGTGAAGATTATATGCAATGTTATTTTACATTTGATTACTCAATTTCAGCTCTGTTTATTTTATTTGTATCTTTGCTCTATTGTATTTATTTGTGCTGTTGCTTGTAGTCTGATTATTTGTTCTTATTTTATTTATTTTTATCTGACAGTAAAGTTTTTAAATTGAACTGTTACTCCAACCCGATCTCACGGCAATTCGTACGTATTTTACGAGGTGGCTAATTCGTACGAATTCATACGACCTCACTCGTAAGAATTCGTAAGATTTTTGCTAAATCGTACATATTTTACGAGTTGCCCAATTCGTATGAATTCGTACGAATGACCTACCCCTGAAACCGCCCCTAAACCTACCCACCACTGGGGTTTAGACGAATTAGCCACATCGTGCTCACTTGTATGAATTGGCCGTGAAAAGCGTTGGTTACTCCCAGTGATTTGTGATATCAAACTTTAGTGACATGAACAATGGCTCGTACAATGGTAACGTATGAATGTATAAACAGGCCTATAGTAACACTATTTTCCTACGGTTTACCAGAGGAAGTAATACAATTCTAGTATAACTCAATGCGTTACAAGTGTGTGGCGCAACCTTGGTGTGGTTCATGGGCGTGACTGTGATCATGAATATACAAACACTTGTGAATAATAATATGTGTCAGTAATTTGAATAGTTGGAGGTCTGTTTGCAGACTCTAGCGGAGAGGAACATGCAGAAGTTTGTGTGAACACACAGACTGACCGGGTCACGGCACCACCAGACGACCCACAGACCGACCGGGTCACGGCACCACCAGAAGACCCACAGACCGACCGGGTCACGGCACCACAAGACGACCCACAGACCGACCGGGTCATTAACACCACCAGACGGCCCACAGACCGACCGGGTCACGGCACCACCCGACGACCCACAGATCGACCGGGTCACAGCACCACCAGACGACCCACAGACCGACCGGGTCACGGCACCACCCGACGACCCACAGACCGACCGGGTCACGGCACCACCCGACGACCCACAGACCGACCGGGTCACAGCACCACCAGACGACCCACAGACCGACCGAGTCACGGCACCACCAGACGACCCACAGACCGACCGGGTCACAGCACCACCAGATGACCCACAGACTGACCGGGTCACAGCACCACCAGACGACCCATAGACCGACCGGGTCACGGCACCACCCGACGACCCACAGACCGACCGGGTCACAGCACCACCAGACGACCCACAGACCGACCGAGTCACGGCACCACCAGACGACCCACAGACCGACCGGGTCACGGCACCACCAGATGACCCACAGACTGACCGGGTCACGGCACCACCAGACGGCCCACAGAGGAGCTTGTGAGAATGGCAGCAGACGTGAGGAGCGAGGAGCAGCCATCCCTGAGGTTAATTAGCATTCTCTTTCCCTTCACTTTATTATCAGCTGTGTCCTCCACACACCCGTTTAATTGCGTGAGCTGATCGAATAATAAATGGCAGAGTAATTACCATTCTAAAGGAGAGATCCCTTTCTCTCTCTCTCCACCGCACAACTCAGTCAAAAGAGATTTTTATTCTAAATTAAGTTTTTAACTGTCATCTGTCATCTTAGGTATAATTATAACTTAGACATTTCGGGTTCATTGTTCTCGCTCTGTGAAATTCTCGACGGAGAAAAGACATTGTGACAGCGGATTTTTAGGCGCATGGAAAATGAAGTTTAGGAGGAATTCTCAATGCCTCTAAATGAGGAAGCAAATATGCTAATTAATCAAACTCTCTCACAGGGCAATAACCATTTTTTCTCTCTTATTTTAATATATTTAATCAGTCTCCGGATGAGGTAATGTGGCTGTCTTTGCAGGACGGCTTCATTGTATGAGTGTAGGGTTTTTTTTCTCTCCTCCCAATAAATAAAAAATACACACAGTTTCCACATTGTCACTAATGGACCAATTGTAATTTCAACGACATCTCAAATCACCTTTATTTTATGGTGAAAATTACATTTAATTGTTGGAAAAAAATGGCCAACATCTTTGTCTTGCTGAGAGCTTTTTTAGAGCTAGAATTTTTTGTATTAATAAATACACACAATTAAACATCTTATATATATATATATATATATATATATATATATATATATATATAAGATGTTTAATTGTGTGTATTTATTAATCTCAGCATATATATATATATATATAAATATTTGTTTTCTGCACATCAGGGTTATTACCAAAATAAAAATAAAACTATTACAAAAAATTTGTGCTGTCAAATTTATACATCGCATCTAACATAAAAGTTTGTTTGTTTGTCAGTATATATATATATAAAATATATACACAAACAAATATTATATAAGCACAAAATGTTAGATGTGATTAATCGCGGTTAATCGATTTGACAGCACTAAAAAATATTTTTTATACAAAAATATTTAAAATAAAGTTGAAATAAAATATAAATATTATATGAAAAACGTAAATTAGAAATGTTACTTACTAAATTAGTTAAAGCACTGGAAATAATTAAAAACTAAAACTGAGCTAAAAATACATTAAACATACATTGTAATATTTAAAAGAAGAAAAACGAATAAAAATGCTGACAAAAGCAGAAAGCACCTAAATTACAAAAAAAAAGATGTAGGCTAACAAATGAAAACTGAGATTACTACATGATTAATGATTATTACAATGGTTTGATCATTTCACCTTTTGTTTTATCATAGTTTTGAAACTGTAATGATTATATAAAATTGCTATTTTAATGAGTTAAGTTGAAAAGTTTGTGTAGAAGAAAGTTGAGCCAGTTCCATACAGTCAGTATTTTTGAAGTGATCAATATAGACTCTCTATACCCGTAATGCTCCGATGTGTTTGGCTTAACCAGGTGTGTCTATACAGTATGAGAAGCATCCAGGTGAGTGGTTTTCTACTCTACCTGCTCCGCCGTTCCAGATATCACCGGCCTCCGTCCCGGTCAAGCCGCCATCCCACACCACGGAGAACTTCAATTACAGCGGGACTCTCGGAGCAGAGAGCGAGGGGGTCGCATTGATTGAGGAGGGCAACAATTGATTTTGTCCATTACGTGGTGAGAATGTTTCCATCCTGCGCAGATCAGGCTGCCCTCCTCCTGTGGGTGGAGATAAGAGCCCACTGCATTGTGGCTGCCTAATCTGTGTGACGGCGCTTGTCTGTGCTGAAATTGATGTGGCTTTTCATGCGGCCGCGTGTGGGTCTGCACAGGGGGGGGTCTGTTCCTCCACACCCCCGTCTCGGATCCTGTCGAAATACACGAGAGGGATTTGCATCGATACAGATATTTGCCTTTGTATTTGTTCCAGAGAATGTTTCTTAAGAGAATAAAGGAGTTTGTAATGATGTCTTGCGACTTGTTGAATTCTTAGGCCTCCTATTGTGGTTACAGTGGGATGCGGGTCAGAAGAGCCTCATTAGTATTAATACAAAGGATTTAGACATGTTATTCTGTAAACAGGAGAGTTATATAGAGCATTTCCAATCAGCTTTTTAACAACCGTAATGCATTCAGATGCAGCCACACACACACACACAAAAAAACATTGTTTTTAGTAAAAAAAACATTTTATCTCTCCTTTTCTGTTGCTGTCCACTCTTAGTAGAAAAGGTTCTCTATGGAATCTTCGAGGGTTCCGTCAGGCGCTTCATTTATAGAACCTTTCAGGGATTCCCATCATGGGATCATTTTATGGAGGTAGTTTTAAGTTTTAATTAAATTTTATGAGTTAAGCAGCTCATAAACATACTTTATCACTAGAAGATATTGAAATTACCTATTAAACATGAAATTATTATGCAATCATTTAAGCCATTTCCACTATATAGAACTTTTTTTGGCATAAAGCGTTCTTCAGAATGAACTCAAGAACGCTAGTGTTCTATATAGAACCTGTTGTGGTTTCTCTCTTTTATAAAACAAATCACTTCTCAGAGATCTTTGATGCCAGAATTATCAGGCTTTATTTTACATCAAAGCCGAGCATCTTCTGCAGAAGACAGCTCCAGATTTTTGCCCCGTTCACAAATATATACCAAAAATGGTAACGCACCCTATGGATATTTTTAGATAAAGGTCTTTTACCAAGTGTCCCACTAGAATAGAATTGTGTGCTGTAAGCAACATTCCAGGCCTTCTGCAGGCTTCAGAAAGTCAAACCAAAGTCACACACAGAGAAAATATTAGTGTACAAAAATATAGCTATATTACTTATTTCCTAAATGATCAAATCTTCTACAAACCATTGAACCTTTTTTCTCTGAGAGTGATATGTGGGCTTTTAGAGACTATTTTAGCAAACTCACATTTAGGTCTGGCTTTTTATGTTATATAACTCCCACTTTGAACAATCCATTCAATTCCTAATGGATAAAATATCCTGCTCTGATTTATTTTATTTTTTTCCTGTTTCATTCAGAAAAAGCCTGAGATCACTTTAGTGAAAATGCCCCCCTCCCCCCCTTTTAAAACTGTTGTTTTCATTTAAAAAAAAGATTTTATTAGCATAATAATTTAAGTAAACAGATTTGTATGTTTTAATTGATACTAAAAAGCTTACTGTATCATATTTAATACACATTCTGACGCCTCTAAATCATCAACATGATAAAAGGGTTGTACACAATTTTCTACAAGCCTTCTGTTATCTGATTAGAAGTTTATACTTTTTCTTAGCAAGTTCTAGGCCTTTTAATATAATTGTAAAAAATATCAAGAATGTTTTGCTGTGAATTTGTTACTGATTTTTTTTTATTATTATAATGTAAACATAAGAATAACTTTTATATTGTTAGTAATATTTCAAAATGAACAGTGACTGGACTGAAGCAACGTACATTTCCTTGATTATCCAAACTTTTTCTTGTAGAAAAATAATTTTACATTTATTTGTTCATCTCTCACTCATCGTATTGCATTTTAAAACTACAGAGCTTTGATCATAAAACTAACTTTAAATATCATTTTACTAAGACATATTATTGGCAGATACAGACTGACAACTGATATTTATATGCAGTTATATGCAACTGATATTTATATACTGTTTACGTAAGTAGTCTGTTAAGATCTAATGGACTTACAAGCTATCATAATTTAATCTTATTTCATCCATTTAAATATCCGCATCAGCACCAAATTGCATATTTTTCTCTCAGTATTGATAAAATTGAGTTTTTTTCCTCCTCGAGTATGAGTGCACATTATATATGAAACTTAAAAACATAAATACCAAATTATTTTTAGATTTTGTCTAAATTTTCATTAAACTGTTCCACTCAAAATTAGATTTTTCTGACTATTATTTCATACATCAGACTCTACATGGCCAATAATTGTGTAATTAATTCATTTAAATTTAATAAAAAATAAAATTAAAACATGCAGTTTATTTCAAGGTTTAAATTCTATTTTGAATCCCAGACTTTCAAAATGGCCTCAGACTTCACTCCACAAGTAAAATGGGCTGCGAATGGCGTTTCATGTTCACTTTAAAGCCGAACAACAGCAACAAGAAAGTCAGCTCATTAGGCAAAGCCGCATAACTGATTACAGGCAGCCTTGCTCCTGAACCAAAGCCACTCTGTCAGGTAAGCACCAGTGAGTAGCTATATTAACCCAATACATCTTACACTGTAAAAACTGCACTCTGTAACGCTGCCCTGCTAAGCCCTGTAACATGCTTTATTAGGCACCCTTGAGGTGAATGTTATCTATCAGCCTGCTCTGCATCGAGACCCCCCCACCCCTTCCCAGAATGCCCCACACGGAGAACATCGCACGCTCATCTGTTCCTCTCCAACTAGACAAACCCTGATGCTGATTAATGGTAGCTAAACTTACAGGCACTCTGTCAGACGTGTTACACAGGGAAGGTAATATATGGGAGCCATTAAATACACATCATTTTCCTGGCATGAAATATGTTGACCCCGATCTTATTAGTTACACACATAATTAAAAGCGCTCAACAGTTCTGCGGCCGTGCGCGGTAGAGCAGGGTTGCTCACCGACAGACGCGAGTCAAATTGATGCTTCGCCAGAACGTCATTTGTTTTATTCATCTGTCAGAGCTTCATTTCCTCGGCTATGCATATAAATTGTCTTTTATTAGAGAGTCTGATTCACAAAACTTGATTTCATTGAGACAGATGTATGTTGTAATTGCTGCTTTTGTAACAAAAGCAACCATTTCTTCAGTTGTTTCAATGTGGGTATTTTATAAAGTGCATCAGTGTGTTAAACTTGGCGACTGTGTAAACAAAACTTGCTTGTGCAGAAACGCGTTGTGCGGTTCACTTCCGTTAGAAACATCTGCGTAACAGTCGAACGCTGTTAAAATACAGACTGATGCCACAAGAGAACTTTATAATTTCCACAACCAACTTTTTATCCTCTTGTTCTTTAGTAAACATTCTATGTTCTTAAAGAACCCTGAAAACAAGACTCATAACTGAAGAACCTATCAAACAAGAGTAAGAACCTTTAAGACCTCAAGCATCAGCAACTCAAGAACCCTACACAGACAAAAGAAATCGTTCTTGATAACATAAACGTGCAACAAATAACCATTTAATCTAAGAACCTCTTTTATGAACTGTCGGCTTGGTGTGTCGTGGCCTAAACCAGGATGCTAAAGACTGCAGCGCCAGTCACTAGAGCTCTGCTTGAGGCCAGGAGAGTGAAGTATGCTTCAGTTTTGACTCAAACGCTTAACGTATCAAAGTAGACTCGCAAACATTGGTACTTGATACATGCGCACTAGAAAGTTTCATCCTTGTCCAGTGTCTGCGCTATTTCTCTCCAGAAGTTATAACTAATAAAAATTTATTTTTATTCCTTTAAATTGTGATTTCGGCAGTCCTATAAGATCATTACAAATTACACTGTACAACATGGATCTAATAAACTTGGGTACGACATGCATGTAGACTGTACGGTGATGACACCCATTGAATCATAGGCTACGACG
Source organism: Abramis brama (assembly GCF_963993115.1). Lineage (NCBI taxonomy): Eukaryota > Metazoa > Chordata > Actinopteri > Cypriniformes > Leuciscidae > Abramis > Abramis brama. Next base: position 11,229,728 of record NC_139970.1, read on the forward strand.
CAAGTTAGTGTAGAAGAATAAAACGTCATCAGCATGCACTAGTGGTGAACAAATGCAGCGAGATGAATCACACTTTGGTAATAGTGGTTTTTGTGGTTTCTGAAAAAAAGAGGAGGAAGCGAAAGAGGAGAATATGGCCATGGTCATGGCTAGGGAAATGAGGCCAACTTGACATGACAATTTTGCAAATGGAGCTCGAGGTAAGAAGTTTTAAGTTTTAGCGCCATTTCGTGTCGATCAATACGCCATTTCATGTTGTATTTTTATTGGCTAGTCAGTAGATGTAGGTCTTGGCAGCAAACACTGTGAGACGATCATGCTAAATCTCTGACACTGTCACAAAATTATCGTAGGCTATCTTTGGTCGCAAGACCGTGACGACAGCCATCTTTAAAACCTCTCTCAGGCCCTGTCCCAAATGGCACACTCCGGACTTGTGGACTTCCTCAGAGTCCACACTTTGGTGACGTCATGTAGTGCAGACCTATAGGGCCCTTGGCGCGAGTCCACGAGGGCGCATTGAGAGGTATTTTTGGGACAGACTCGATCGGCACGCCGGAAATAACGGCCTGGTTGTTGTTGGACAGGAGAAATCACATTTTTGCGCTCCGACGTCTTATCTGCATGTCAACTACACATCCTAATTTTACAGTTCTATATTTTGATATTGTGCATATCACCTGGGCATTAAACAATAGATATATCATGCTTATTTAAATGATGTATACAGTTGTACATAATAATAGGCTACATAATGTTCCATTTGAACTAAGATTACAACTTTAAAACATAATTTAAACATTTTTTTCAATTTACAGGTTTCAATATTCATACTATGTTTACATATGACTCAGTAAAGCCCTGACATTCGGTTCTTTTTATTTAATGAATCATAATGCGATCGTATTATTAAACGCGCTATTATTATGTTTGAGACATCAACCACTGGTCGATGACCATAATGTTTGTATAAACTGTAGGTAACAACTGGTAAAATGTACATTTAGGTCATAAAAACCGTAATATTTTCTTCTCAGCCATGTCAACAATTATCCGTGAGTGAAATCTCCTCCCATCTGTTGTCTGATTGTCCTTTCGCAAGGATTCCTGGGTAGTTAAAGTGCGTGGAGCCTGCTTCTATGCGGGCTTCGCGGAAGACCGCTTCAAGGGTACAAAGGGGGCGCTGCTGAGCACACTTCAGAGCGGTAAAATGCTGAATGGGACAGCCTACGGACTCGTAGACTCAGCGAGCACGCGCAATTCAAGTCCACGAGACCGAAAGTCCGCATGAAGTGCGCCATTTGGGACAGGGCCTCACTGTACGACATAGGAACTACGACCACAGAAATCGCCACGATTGGTCATCTTTTGTCTGGAACAGCTTAAAATCCTACAATGTGTAGGCCTACTGGGCATTAACCCCCTTAAATGCTCATCAGCTCGGGCAGCTGTTGTTGTCTCCCATAGTTTGTTGTAGTTTCGTCTCATCGGTGTATTTTTCGATTGTGAAACAATGGCCCAAGCCATTGGACAAACTAATTAGTGCAACAACAAAAAATGCGCATGTGTGAGCAGGTCGCGTTAAACTTCTGCATTGTGTGACAGACAGATGATTATGTTCCTCATAATCTATTACTCATCATTTTAATTTTCACATTTTAATGATGATAAGCCATTTAATAGGCTCTGTTTTTGTTCACATTTTCTTTCTTTTTTTTTACTTTTTTTTTATTATAAAGATCTTGCACATTTGACAATATACATTGGAGGCAAACTTTTCTGACATTTAGGCTATCTGCGAAAGACACACTTGCATACTAACTCAAAAACAGAAATAAAGTGTGACTTATGCTTATTAATTATGCACTTTTCCAAACATAACATTTGGTCTGAAAACAAAAGAAGATTAGTATTTTGTATTGCCTCACATACATGTTGACCTTTTTGTGATTGCATGTGGACAAAAACACACACACAAAAAAACTATATACAAATGGTACAAGTGGATAAAATCTCATATAGTGCTTCATTTACACAAAACCACAAACAAACTACAAAACAAACTACACTCCCTTCCCAACCCTGTGTCGTCAGACCTCAGACAAGATCCAGTCTTATTGCTCTTATATACTCAATCCACTTAAACCATAGACCAATACATTTCTCCTTTTCTAATCTTAAGGTCATAGTGAGTCTCTCCATTATATATATTTGGTATATAGTGTTGTACCATTCCACATTTTTATTTTTATTCACGAACGTACTGGACAAGCTTATAGGCTTGATTATGCATTTATTTATTTATGAAGAGAAAGTTGAACAGAGACTGTGCGTCACTTTTCAGGTTTCATCATGAATGTTTGTCCAATAAATCGCAATAAGCGCTTGCTTTGTTATTTTTGATATGAAACAAAGTCTCAGCTTTCAAATTCTGTCCATTTTATCACAAAATTCAAACACCGTTTTCGCGCTCTTTAATGTGGCGCGAGAGATCACTAGCGCCTCAGTTCAAGCGAAGGCGATCATCCATTTTACTACGTAGAGCGAACATGAATAAACATTAAAAAATAATACAGATACAGTCCAACTTACCGAAATCCGTTTCATATAATCGCTCAATCAGTATTTCAACTGCAGAAAGAAGTCGATCAAACAGCACTTAACTCAGAAATTCGTTGACCATTAACTTGATAGTCAGCAAGAGTGCACTCGCCACCAAGTGGACAGGGGTGAGAATTACAGTTACAATATATCACTCTCAGTGTAATAATCTGACAAAATTACAGACGCTTTCAGATTTTTCTGTCACTAATGACCTCTGGCTTCAAAACCTGCTTGGAAGATTCTAGTGATTTTGAAGACCTTAATTAGCTGGTTAGCTAAAAAAAACAGCATTAACCAGCATGAATTCAATGTTGGTCCAGGTTGGTTTATGCTGGTATAGTGCTAGGGACCAGCAAACCAACAAACCAGCATCTCATGCTGGTCCCAGCATGCAAAACATAACTTGTGTGCTTGTGACGGGTATCAAGTGTGTTAAATTAGGGTTAGCCCTAAACTCATTTTCTGGAGAAAATTAAAAACATCTCAGTCTCAATACCTTAAATCTCAATCTCTTAATCTCAATCTCTTAAAGTCTGCTTTATCAAAAATGTGTACCTATATATATTCTCTCAAACATGCCTGAGACTGAAGGCTGGTGTGTGTTGATAGCATGACTGAAGCTCTGTGTTTATGAGGGAAGAGTTTTCAAGATATCACTAGTAGCCACATGTCCTTTACACCCATAAATCCTTCCTCACTACGCCCACAGAAACCCTAACACACACGTGTAAGTCTCCCTTATTCTGTCTCTAGCCCCTTTCTCTCTTCCGTGAGCCAACTTCTCCACAGGTGTCCTGGAGTATAATCCGTGAGGACACGGAGGCGGGCTTTATTACATCTGATGTGCTGAAACTGGGTCGTTATAAAGAGGCCGGCGGAAGGGAAGGATGTCAGGGCCCAGATGAGCTCAGCCTCCAGCGATCAGAGAGCTCAGACGTCTACACACACATCTTCACTTTTACACAGGGGGAGAAATTACTGCCCTCAGCTGACAAAATGTCCAAATCCAGTCCGAAATCCACTCTACATATCCACATCTCTGACTGGATCCTCAAAGCCGTCTCTCACGGAACAGACCGCGTGACTGATTTCCTCTCGTTTTCTTTTTATCAGGAGAATATGTGCTTCATCCCTTCATCTAGTGCACTGCACTGATACCAACAGGCAAGTTAAATAAAGTGTGAAATTCTTAACATAAGGACTGTTACACGGATGAAGGGAGCGTGGATAAAGGGTTGCATATCTTTTTTGTGACTGCTGATGTGTTGTGACCTTTTAACAGAACTGCTGTGTTTTCGCACACAGACAGATTGGCCATATGCAAGTGAATTTTATGGTGGATTTGTAATGACAAAAGCATTGAGTTAAAGCACGTTGACGCCGAGTTAAAAGAGTTCAGACCAGGTCTTAAAATCTGACTCATGCTGCTTATGGGTGTTAATGCTTGACTCCAGCTGTAAACCTAACACCATCACCCCTTACAGAATGTGTATACAATAATTAACATGTTACAAGTGCTTCATGTTCTTTATATAGTATAATACTGATTTAAAGCTGCAGTGTGTAATCTGGCACCAAACATGACTGCAATAACACTTGCTTTCTGAGGAAATGTGAGTAATGCTTGCCTATGCAAACTCACAGCCACAATACTAGGTTGTTCTGAGTGGTTTTTACCACACTTTTATTTGGTTGTCATCAGCATATTCCCACTATTTTATCGCACATCAGTTGAAGGTGGTAAGGTTGGTCATTTAGAAAAGTAACAGCACATCTCTCCTCAATAAGCCACACAATTTGAGGCATTATTTGTGTCCAAAGCACAAACTATGTGGGGCCAACGCTATCTCACGACCAATTCGTACGAATTCGTACCTCATTTGTCTAAACCCCAGTGATGGGTAGGTTTAGGGGCGGGGTCAGGGGTAGGTAATTCGTACGAAATCATACAAATTGGGCAACTCGTAAAATATGTATGATTTAGCAAAAATCATACGAATTTGTACGAGTGAGGTCGTATGAATTTGTACGAATTAGCCACCTCGTAAAATTCATATGAATTGCCGTGAGATCGGGTTGGTGGGGCTGGTTACAAAAGCTTTAAACTTTAAAGTCCCCCTGTTTTCAATAATTGTATCCCTTAAAACTCATCTTTGATCACCAAAATGACATATTTAAAGTTTTTTCCTTAAAAAAAAAAAAGTCTTCATGTCTTAGTTGTCATGTAACTCTACACCCTTGCCTGATTTAGTATACGCAGTTCTGTGAATATGCAAATGAGCCCCGCCTCCACTCACTCACAGCAGCTCAGAGATCCACTTGTTGACGATCACACATTGATCTGATTGGTAGTTTGTAGTTAGTCTGATTGGTAGATAGATAGGTAGTTTGTGATGTCAGAAACACCAGCGATTTCAAAGCGTGTTTTTGAGACTGTCTTTGGTTCACTGCAGTTTTAAGGAGAAAATACTCAGCAATGGTGTCGACTTATGAATTTACACATGGTTTGGTTTTAAAGCATATTAAAAACACCACATAGACATTTAAACAACATTAAAAGCTTTAAACCAATGAAGTTTGTTCTTGTGCATCACACGGTTCTGTTTATCATATTTGATGTGCTCTATGTGTCTGTGTTGATCAGTTTACATGTGAATAAAAGCTTAAATTAAATCTGTTGATCATATAAAGCAATCATGTCTCTTTAGAAGATTTAGAATGGCTTTCTTTAGTTGTGGAAGTATTTTAACATCGAAAAAATGGCACACTGCAACTTTAAGCCATAAAGTGGAGCAGTCAATTGCAAAGTCAGATATGTGTGTGTGTGTGTGTGTGTGTGTGTGCACGTACGTGCGTGTGTGCGTACGTGCGTGTGTGTGCGTGCGTGTTTTTGACTGGTAAGAGTGAGGCATTCGTTTTAACTGGCTGAGGTAATGCCATTGCGACACATCTCAGTGTTTGCAGGAAATGCCCAAGGCTGGGAAAAGCATTCCAGAACCCATCACATCACATCACATCACAGGATACGGACAGCACAGGGTTTGGTGGGGGTTCGGGAAGATTGCTGGGTGTGGAGGATATTCTGGTGGGATTTCAGGGATATTGCATCAGGGGAATGGAGGAAGTGGAGATGTAGTGGCCAAGAGACAGTCTTTTGGATCAAACCACTTGCAACCCAATTCCTGCTTTGCACTCTTAAAAGATAAAAGTGAGAGAATCATGCATGATTTAAACATTTATCGATCCAAAATGCGTATAGTTTCACACAGGCTACTATTTTTATGAAATAGAAATATGTAGGTTACACTGTGCACTAGCCTATACAGTAGGCTACTAATCCACTCTGAAACCAATGTGCACATTTCTGAAGAACACATAGCTTAGGCCTATTTCATCTCCAAAAAACATACATGGATCCACTGACATCTACAGACGAAAACAGAAGGTTTCTTCCTTGTGGAAATTCTCCTTAATACCTGTGGATTAGCATTCTAACGCACAGCATTGTTACGGCTGAGTGGCTGTTTAACGCCGTCCCTGAGGGAACGTGAGCCCTGCAGGTAAACTGCACAACACCTGTTTAAACTAATGAGGTCTTAAGAAGAGAACAGAAGCAGGGTGTGAGAGAAAAAAACATACATACATAAAGTTCTCAGATGAAACCTGAGATAAGTACAGCTCATTGTTTACTGTGGGCATCACAAGTATTTGAGTCACACTTGAAATATGCCATTCCATTAGATATCAAAGCACTTGACATAAACACATATTTTCTGGGCTTTTCTCCGCTTTGTTTAGCCATTTTTTAAATGATTTAATAAACAAGTGTTTTGGTGATTTTTTTGTGGATGTATGAAGTCAGTTCTCAAGTTCACACAAGTGTCCTATCAGAGTAAATAAAATAATTTCTATCTATTGCAATGACAATCAGACATTTAAAGTGTGACTTGCATTTACAGGGCCGCAATATATTAAAGTTCTTATTATGAGAGCATGTTATAACCAGAAACATCCCAGGTGAAAAAGACGTACTATTAAATATATAAAAAATGTACTTGAGTATGTTTTTAGTACAATACAAATATACTTTAATGCATTTTTAATACATTTAACAGTACGTCTTTTTCACCTGGGATGTACAGGCAGAAATAGGTATTATGTTATTTATTATCATATAATTATAATTAACTAATTATGCAAGGAGTCATTTTATAAAACAAACTAATCATATAATTAATTAAATAAACTCCATCTGTTCAAGGTTGCATTACTCCAATAAATGTTGTCATGTTTTATTATATATGGACCCATAATATAATACACTTTATGGTAAGTGTTAGTAAAATTGGACTTTAACACAAACCACCTTGAATTTATAAACCAGTTTAAAGTGTGAAAAAAATTCAATCAATGTGTGAACTGAGAGATGTTAAGTGATATTTTATCCGGATAGATCAGGTTAATCAGTAGCCTGAAGGAGATTGAGTTAAAGCGTCTTAGGCAGTAATCCCTGTGTGTATGTGTGTGTAATTGAGACAGCCCTTTAACCCTTATTAGCAATAGCCCAAGGGATCTGACACAAACCGTTTGTTGTCCTCATTGTAATCTCTAAATATACTCTATTTGTCTCCATTCAACCTGTATATTCCTTGTAAGTCAATGGTGTTAAATAAGCTGTAATTTAACTTTTATACAGAATTTCTTTATTTTTTAATGATTTTGTCTTGTCTATGTCTTTGCAGAAACTCACAGTGAAAGTCTGAGCTAACAAAATATGTTCTAAGAACGTTTTGCTAACGTTCCCATTAAGTTATTTGTAAACGTTCAAAACATCCAGTTTTTTTAAACGTTGTAACGATTATGATCGTTAGAGAAAACATTAAGGGGATGTTTCATTTTATTATTTCTGCAAACATTATGAAGATTCTGAAACAAGTAGGCTAGTGTTTAGTAGTCTGACGTTTAAACACACTGATTAGATTAATGTCCAACTAAAATGTTTTAGAAAACGTTTCCCGTGACGACGTAAACTCGCTGCTTAACTAGCCTACCATACCATACATCATCATTGAAGAAACCAACTAGCCTAATGACGACTGTTTCCCGAAACCATTGGCTATTGTCGTAAATTTGACGTTAAACCACATTGGTTAATGATGCCACGGTGGTGGAGTAATAACTTATTTTAATGAATCCGTTTGAGCTCGAATTAATGCTAGATTTTTGGATATAAATAACAGACTAACTCTCATTTTCGCAGTAATTCTGCTTTATTTCCAGATTCAATCATATCGTTCTTTCGTACGTTAATTCGCACATGCGCTCTCTTCAAAAAAACGACGCTTTAAATCTCTTGACAAACTAAAAGATGTAAATGACATTTGTAGCATATTCTGAATAAAATATATAGATTGTACTGAATGTCAGCTTGCCTATTTTACTTACGAAAAGGATATTGACTCCACATGTCACGCAAACAAGAAACTGCTTCTAACCACAGGTCAAGAGCTGTCAACAATTTTGCGATGCTGTTTGCGAATGTTCGTTAGATCTATGTTTTCGGGAAACTGATAACGACAGAACTTGCGACCATATTTGATGCTTTCGGGAAACACACCCCAGTTCAGATATAACGTTCCCTGTTATTTGGGAATGTGCCATATTGACTTTCAGTAGCCTATAGGCATGTAACTGTCAACTCAATTTTGTTTGTTTAAATAAAATGAATAATAAATGAATATGAAAATAAATTAAATAGGCCTACAATTTTTGTGATTGTGTGTCACAGATGCTGTCTATACAGACCAAACCAAACCTACCCCTATACGAAAACAGATTTCTAAATCCGCTGAAAAACCAAAAAGGAGGTTTTTTCAGATTTAGCTAAATAAAGTGCAGCTAAGTAAACATGCATTCATGCAGGAAAGTTCAGAGTCTGTCAGGATGGCACACATGCTGAAGGCCCCTCGGTGCGTCTCTTTATCCCCCCCACTTCAGCCTGTTTATGCGTGTTTGTGTCTGCATGTGTGCGTCCCTGACTTCTCCCAAGGCAGAAAGCACTGCTTTTTCATTTCAGCAGTGGGAATAGGGCGTCTGAATAGGCCAGTGTACGGCTATATCACATTATTAGTAATCATATCTGCTTAAGCCAAGCCTGCTGCTCCAGATGGCTGCTTTCAAGTGCAAATGAAGCAGTGAGACGAGGCCGCCTTTAATACGTACTCACGATTCACAAATAGCCATTGATTTTTTCTGTGTCCCCCTCCATCCAGCCAGTCTGCCGGTATTGAGCTCGGATTAAATGGTCTCCTGGGTTTTTAAAAGGAACATTGATTCTTCTAATTAATTGTGCGCCGTTCAGAAGCAGAATGCATAAACTCGTTCGTATTTGCACTTCAAGTCAATTATTTTGAGTTCGGCCGGACAGAGAACAAACAGGCCCGACATAGGCTATACGAGGAGCTGATGGGAGTCATTTTGTTTCCTCGGGAAGTGTGAATACTACTCAAATGAAAGAGAGTTATTTCCATTTTAGTTGTTCGTCTGAATGGGAATTGACAGAGGAAGAGGTACAGTCGTCCGCTGGGACTTCAGATGCCGTATGAATAACACATGGACGTTTTTATGAGCATGCACGCGTATACGGAGACTGAGAGAGTGCTTGATTTAATGTATTGACAAATCCATAGTTTTCATACCTCATCATCTGGAATGAAATGTTTTCGCACTGGTCTCAGATGCACGCATTGTTTTAGGAATTCAAACAATGGCACGTTGTGGGAATGAGCTTTTGGTAACTAGGCCTATGCGCCCCCACCTGCATTATCGGTGTCCGTCCTGTACACCTCTGTGCCGGAGCGAAAGGTCCACTCAGCGCTGACAGCTTTGCTATTTAAGACGGAGACGGTCCATTCCTCCAGATTGTAAGAGTGCTGGAAGATGCGTATTACTCTCCTGATACTTCATTAATCTCCATCAAACGCAGCGACACTGCCACGGCTGACAGCGGGGACAAAGACGGGCTCTGCTCTCCTCCCAGCTCAGATAATACGTGTTTTACAGTAGCCCAGATGTCCGCACTCAATAAAACATTTGAGGGAATCAGGCGAGGTGTGTTTGGGGATGTCTGTATTGACTGGCTGCTGTGTGGAGACAGCGATACGGGAGCTGCTCGTCTCTGATTACAGAATTAAAAGAGTGCGCTGACAGAGCGACTGGCAGGCCGAGGGATGGGATCATTGTATCTGTGGAGGGATGTGGATTTGACCAAAGTGTGCCATCCTGATTATCTCATGCGGGAAGAGCTGCACCACCGAAATGAGACTTGGATTAACCTTTATTTCCTTTTTTTGTGTGTGTGTGTGTGTTGTTTTTTGTTTCCTTGCTTGAGTGTGGAAAAAAGAATATCCAACATTGTGACACTGTTATTGTGAATAAAATGAGGGAGATCTAACTTACTAAAATCTTAATTTTCTGCATGACTTTACATTGAGATGCGTAGGAGTATGTTGGTGGGGTAAGATGAGCCACCCCCTGTGACAAACTGTGTCCATGTAACCCTATGGGGACAAAATGTACTCCATGTGATATCCAAAATCCTTGAGGAAAACAGCTTATAAATCAGACTAAGTGATGTTTTTTGAAAATTTAAAAATGTAGAGAGTTTTCTGTGATGTGTAGGTTTAGGGGTAGGGTTAGTGTGTGTGTGTGTGTGTGATGGGCAGGTTTAGAGGTAGGAATAGCCTATACAGTTTGTACAGTATAACAATCATTTTATGTCTATGGAAAGTCTCCATAAAAACACAACATGAGAGTGTGTGTGTGTGTGTGTGTGTGTGTGCGCGTGCGTATGTGTGTGCATGTGTGTATGTTTAAAAAGTTTTTTTTTTAAATTAAAGAAATTAATACTTTTATTCAGCAAGGTTGCATTAAAATATGCAACAAAATATTTCTATTTCAAATAAATGCTAATGCTAGGAAAAAAAGCTTTGATCACAGGAATAAATTACATTTTAAAATATATTCACATAACACAGTTATTTCCAAATTTTTGATCACATGCAGTCTTGGTGAGTATAAAAGAGTTCTTATACTAAAAAATAACGAATCTACCAAATGGTACTTTGTGTGTGTGTGTGTATATATATATATACACATATATATGTATATATATATATATATATATACATATATATGTATATATATGTATGTATATGTATGTATGTATGGGTGTGTGTGTATTTGATGAATCTTTTATATTCCAGTACGATGTGATTGAATAAGTATAGCCACATTATTCGGAATTCTTTTACATTCCAATTTGTATTCTCCTATTTATGTCACTGTACAGAAATTTGGATGATCACTTTCACTAAACTGAATCCATTCTCCAAGGGCCACAGGGTTGCTGGAGCCTTTCCCAGCTCCACAGACCGGAGGCTGGAAATACCCTGGACAGAGGGCCAGTCCATCACAGCGCTCACACACATTCGCTCTCGTGGGCGATTGAGTGTCTTCAATTCCCCTGTCCTTTGGATTGTGCAGCTGAAGAAACTCCACACAGAAAGACCTCCAGGACTCAGATAACCGAAACATTTTTCCGTAACACTTTATTTTAAGGTGACATAGTTACACATGGTAATATCAGATAATTATACATAAGTATAAGCAACTAACCCTGGAAACAAATCCTAACCCAAACCTACATCCCTAAGAACATGAAGTTAATCAATATTCCTCTTGTTTGTGTAACACTGCGTCACCTCAAAATAAAGCGTAACCTATTTTTCTTATTTATTTACTGTAATGTTCTTTTTATTGTTTCATCGATTAAAAACAATAAAACATGAATATTAAACTTTGTCTTTAAGTTTGTTTATGGAAATCAAGAATGATGAAGATCATGTGAGTGGCCTCAAATATTCCTTACATTCCCTTTTTGGGGGGGGATAATGTACAGTTCTAATGCCCTAAAGATGCTGTCTTTTCATTTCAGTTGATAAGAAGCATGCTAAAACATAGTTTTACCTCTATATCATTTTGAATTACCTAGAGAACAAGCTGGCACACCTTACCCCGTGCACTCTCCCATACAGTGTGTGTGTGTGTAATGGAATGGTAATGACTCTACGGTGTGATCACATTCTCAGCAGGAACCTGGAAGAAAAAAAACACACACAATCGGCCCTTAGCTCAGAGTACTCACACACACTCGCACTCCACAGAGAGACTGCATAAATTGTCATCTTCCTCATATTTATGAGAGAAAGTCTGCGCTGCTGATGCAGTGTAGTATAGTGTTCCCGGCTGAAATTGCACTCTCAGATATGGGAAAACAAAACCGTTTCTGTATTACTGTCTCTGTACTTCAGGAGGAGATTGAATAGAAGATGTGTATGATAAAAAAAGAGAGAGAGAGATGACAGAACATTTTAAATTGTAGTACTTTACATGTTTTGATTGTAGGTCATAGAGAGGGATATTTTGGCTCGCTCCACGGGAACACAGGGAAGCCATGCATACTGATTTCAGCACCTGATTTCCAGCCCGTAAAAACATACACACACGCATGCATCTCTTTGTGATTTCAGCAATTTATTGTATAATCCCTATTTTTTTTCTTAGGGAGAGGTGATTTTAGATATATGATTGATGGGTTCCAGACTGCTTTTTATTTTTTAATCCAAGTCCAAGTTTTATACAATCACACGTCATATTTCCAGCTCTCGAGAAAATGGGTCAGCGGAGAGCAAGGAACATTTTCACTCTTTTTGGACTGGTCTCTCTGCAGCATTTCTAGCGGCCATGCACTGAGGTTTCTCGCATTGAGAAGTTCACAGGGAGATAAGTAGAGGTTGGGTTTCTTCTCTCACTCCCAGGGCTGTGCTATAGCCAAAGCTGAAACCCATTATTGAGGCCTGTTCGGCAGACCTAAATGAGCGAGGAACGACAAGTTGTTTTCTGTGGCTTGGCTGCAATGTTTTGTTTTGCAAATACAGTGACACTAACATTTCTGGAACGGTAATAAAGTTATTTCGAACGGCGCATATGTAGTTCATAATAAACTGCTCTCGCGTGTCAACACGTCATTGCGCAAAGATGCCGGGAATGAACGGGCAATGAGGACAACTCAATTGGCTTTGGTGGATGAAATACACATCAGAGAGACTCCAGTTGTGTTCTCCACTCTGGACTGCTTTCATTTGATTTAATTGTAACAGATTTGTGAAATGAAGAGGAAGGATTAGAAGATATCATAGAGCGATTAGTGGCTGGGTTTTTTTTGGTGTCTGCGCTACAAATGTTGTCATAGTCATCCATCAGCTGGTGCCACTCCGCCCGGAGGCAGAAACCACAATGGCACCACAGCGAGAAAGACAGACAGAATAAAGGACTGCACCCATGAAAGACCGAATCCCGCTGCTGTAAATCATACCAGCGCAGGGAAAATACAAACAATAAATGTTGTTTTATGTTGGTACATTAAACGGAGAGGAATAAACACATAAATTAACGTGGCAATTCTAAGCACAAGCAATAACTAAGAAAATACATGTAATTAAAGGTGCATTTTTGCTTTTATTTGACAGGACACTATGGAAAGTTGGGTCACTGTTGCGGTGACTATGGCTGTGACATAAATGAACAGCACTTTTGAAAAATATGGTGAAATCTTTGCGTGTCGGTGAAAAATGACAGAATTTTTATTTTATTTTTTTGTCAATGAAATGAATGTACTATATTTTAGTTTGATAATGTTTTTTTTATTTAATATTTTGTACTTTTAGGGGATTTTTTTGTACTAAATTATATTTACGCTGTAGTTATAATCCCTTTATTCACTTTTTGAGCATAGACCTGAAAATTTCATTTAACTTTAACCTAAACTGTCGTAAGTCTTAAAATGCTTTATAGCTCAGACTTAAGTTTGATCTCTTTTCAATGACGACATTTGGCAGACTATTGCTGAAAGTTTAAAAAAGTGAACTTAAAGTAACAGAATTTTACGTGTATTGTTATGAAAAATGCACAAAAATACTATTTTCTTTTTTTTATATGAAAATATTTTATATATATTTTTCAAATCACGTTTTACTCTAAAACTGCAAGAAAATCAAATCCATAAATCGAAACAAGTTTTGTTCCAAATTTCCAAATGACCGTGAGGAGCACAAGTGTGAATATTTAAAGGGGGGGTACAATGGTGTTTCATGTATTCAGAGTTGTTTACAGTGTTAAAGAGATGGATTCTCATGCTAAACATGGCCAAAGTTAAAAAATATATATTTTGGACGAATAACAGAATTTCTGTGCCGAAAATCTTACTTCCGGGTTGGTACAAGTTTCGGCTGATTTTTTTCGATCGTGGATCTAATGACGTAGACGAGAGTGGAACTCCTTATATGAGCATTTCTCTCGGAAAACCGCGCCCGCGCACACGTCGACCAGAGGAGAGCGAGACCGCGCACATCAACAGGAAATCATCGGCAGCGCTGCATAGGATTTGTTCAAGAATGTCTCCAAAGTGTGTTTTTGGATGTGAGGGAAAGCTTACCGTGTTCAGCTTCCCAAAGAACCCAGCGTTACAGGAACAGTGGATGCAGTTTGTTTTTCCGGGGCAGCAACGGAGTGTAGCAAGTGCGGTTGTGTGTTCCGGTCATTTCAGTGACGAACGTTTTATTAACAAGGCCCAGGTCGACGCTGGATTTGCAAATCGTTTGCTATTAAAACGTGGAGCGGTCCCAGTGATAAAAGACCCCATTCATGTAAGTACAACTGGATCAGATTTCTGTCTTTTGCTGGAAATCAGCACATAAGTGAATATATGTTGACTCTATAGCTCCGCCCACGGCACGCCTCCAGGAGCTCGGCTTTTTCCGGAGAGAATCGGAAAGCTGTATTTTTCATTTATAAATATGATAAAACTAAAGACTTTTTGGAGATATGAAGGATGCACTACTACTCTATAGGTACTCAAGATTAACATGAGATTAGGTGAAACTGTGTATGTTATGTACCCTTTAAACTTTTGGAATCATGTCCATGATTTATTATTTTTTTTGTGTTCACATGGCAAGTGCCAAAAACCTTTACCAAGTTTCGGACCATTCCAAACAAAACGTAAAAGTTTTCAGTCAGAAATGACCGAAGAGCACCAGAGGGTTAAAATGATTAGAGCTAGTGCTGCAGGGATGACTGTTTTTGTACAGTAGACCAAAACCCATAAACGAGTTCGCATTTTAACACTTCTGGTTCTAATCGTACCAAAATCAATGGGTTTTTTTAAAAGCTTTTACTTCACTGTAAAAAATGATTTGTTAGTTTGACTAAAAAAAGTAAGTTACCTGGTGAGTATGCGAGTATGTAAGTATGTACAACCTCAAAGTGAATGAAATGAGAAAACTGTTGACAAGCAAACCACAAAATATCAGGCCACTATTCTAGTGTTGTCAAAAGACCCGGTACTTCGGTACCAAGTCGGTACTAAAAAAATGTAAACGTCACGGTACCAAGTTTTCTTAAGTACCGGTGGTACCGATGGACCCGTTCAAACCCGGTTCCTTGATGCGCATGCATGCACTGAGCGCGTGCAGTTGCGCGTCCTCTTTATTAAAGCGCTGAGACATGGCGACCGGCGGTGCTGCTGATGTGGTGGCTGTAAATCCACTTGTTGATAAGAAAGGAGGAAAGAGACACTTATGGAAATATTTTGGATTAGGCTAATGTCACGTTGCCATAAGTGGCCGTTCACATAGCGCGTTTTTTGCAGATTCGTTATTCCAAATCTCTCATATTAGGAGCGACGCGGCGCGCTCGTTTTCCCGTTTATATACTGTCTATGGTTTTTCCCGGAGCGCCTATGTTCATGTTTGCATAGCAACGACAGACGCCACGGGAGAGAAAGCGCTTGTGGAAAGGAGAAACTTGTCGATCTCCGAATGCAACGTTACGTTACTGTACATGAGGAGAGTAAGATGGAAAGCTTGTAAAGATTAGTTCCATATAAATTCACGGATAATTTGTTGTTTTGTCGTTAGTGAAAATCAATATTGACCTTGTATTTGAAAAAGGATCCTCATATAAAAACAATAGGCCTACTAAAATTCAGAGTAAGTTCGTTCGCATTCGGAGATCGACTATTTTTGAAACGGTGCGAACTGCGCTCTCCATGATGACGAGGAAGTATCAGCAAAGAATTTATCGATTTCTAGCACTTTGGTACCGAAATTGGTACCGAGAACCGTGGATTTTCACTGGTATCGGTACCGAATACTGAAATTTTGGTACCGTGACAACACTACACTATTCATAACAAATCTCAACGAATATTAAAAAGCATTTCTCAAACAGCATTTAAAGGGTTAGTTCACCCAAAAATTAAATTTGTCATTACTCACCCTCATGTCGTTCCAAACCTGTAAGACATTAATTCGTCTTTGGAACACAAATTAAGATATTTTTAATGAACTCTGAGAGCTTTTTGTCCATCCATTGACAGCCTATGCAACTACCACTTTCAAGCCCCAGAAATGTAATAAAGACATCATTGAAGTAATCAATGTGACTCCAGTGGTTTAACCTCAAGTTTATGAAGCAATGTGAGTGCTTAGTGCAAAAATAAAAATATTTACAAAATATTAATCTATCAGTCTTCAACGCACATTCACGTTTTTTTTGTGCAAACAAAGCACTCACTTCATAAACTTGAGGTTAATCCACTGGAGTCACATGGATTACTTCAATGATGTCTTTATTACATTTCTGGGGCTTGAAAGTGGTAGTTGCATAGGTTGTCAATGGATGGACAAAAAGCTCTCAGAGTTCATTAAAAATATCTTAATTTTCTTAACAAACAAAAAAACAAATATGACACTAATAATGTGACAAATTATTTTACTTAAAAACTTTTAGCTTTGCAGTCCAATAAAGTGCAATGTGTTGATAAAATATTTTAAAACACAAAAATAGACTTTTCTTGGTCTGGACGATATAGCGTTTAAGCATCGATACTTTATGTGTATCTGCGATAGCCAGTAGAAAAAAGTCCTTAGCATTGAGCCCTGACTTTATTGTATTACAACAAACATGATATTTACATACCTCACAAATTTTGATGAACTTGGAGGGTTCCTCTTTAAGGAAGTAAGGAAACCCAAAAAGGACAACTGCTCTTCTATGTTGGTTTGAGCTCTGCAATGAAAAACATTGTTTTAAATTAAAACTAGTAGTCATAAGCCACTTTTCCACTGTCAGGCCAGTGCAAGCCAGGGCAAACAGCGTGCCGGGAGAGGGCCAATATCCTCGGACCTCGAGCACTGAGGCCAAAATCAAGTTGCGTTTCCACTTTCAGGCCAGTAGCTCTGCAGTGATTCCCTAAAACCCACCCTTAACATGGCTCCATAGAACAACATCAGACAACCCCACCATTACTTAAAGACTTGAGATTCTAGTATCGATATTTGACCAATGTTTTACAATAAAAATGTTACAGTGACATTAACTTATTACTTTGTGTCAGGAGTGCTTATCAATCATTCTGAATCAAACTGGTATTTATCATTTCATATAAAAGAGCATCAACAAATGGGAAAAAAAGGGAAAGGGAAAAAAGAGACATAAACATGTTTATTTATTATCGCTATGGTTAGCATAAGTAGCCTTTAGCATCACATATAAATATATATCTGCTTCACAGTGATCAGAATCTCCATCGAATAGCAACACTCGCTGGTGTCTTAAAGTGAGTTTTGAACTGAAAATTGCTAAAATTGTCTTAAATGTTGAAGTTAGCTGGTTGCCTGATAAAATAACATGATACATTTATGTTATATAATAAAAAAACTCCAAAAAGCTCTGGCCATTTGCCCCGAGGAAGCCCATTTGAGGCCTGATCAAGCCCTGGAAGTGACAGTGGAAGCACTGGCCCTGGCACGCACTAGCATGCTCGATTTTGGCCCAATAGTGGAAACACGCCTATGCTGTTGCTTGGAAATTTTAATTAATCAGGCATGTGACACTGGAACCATTTTTCTAAAAATACATTAACATATACTCACATCATCTTCAAGAGACTGAATCAGGGTCTTGAGTTCTCCAATGTCTTTGGCTTGGTACAACCGCAAAAATCCTTTCAGGTAACGTTACTCATCAAGCCCATGGAAAAAGGTCGCCTTAATGTCGGTGGACACTGTGTCGAAATTTTGCAGCAATCTAGTAAAATGACAGACCCACAATTAGAATATTACAGTTTTTTGTTTTTTTTTACAATTGTTAGGACACATTTCTCAATACTGAGGTCACCTTTTCAGTTTTCAAAAGAGTAGCCTATGTAAACGTGCAGATTGGCCTGTAGGTTTGGTAATGGTTGTCTGTAAGAGACAAGAAATCATGCAAAGAAAGATTAATTGAAAGATATATTCATTGAATTTATTTTGTGCCAAAGCAGTGATACATTATCCACAGTTTAACCGACATAGACCACTGTTGTGCTTACTGTGTGAAGAGTTTTGACAAAGTAACCCAAGTATTGAGAAATGGGTTCTAAAGATTAAAATAAATAAATAAGTGTTTTAAGTTTTAGAATCGGTAGTTTAAAAAAGATGGTTTATAATGCAAGGCAATACTGTATTACAAAAGTAACAGTTAACCCACGTTTTAGTAAAGAATGCTAACCTGTTTCTGGGTAAATAAAGCAGGCCATCTGCTCCTCACATCTTTAACCTGTTTAGGATCCGTTCACACATAATCTCTAAAATGTAAAAAACGTATAAAAGGCTCATGTGTGAAAGCAACTACGTTAACATTAAACCACTAACGTTAACGTTATGTATATTAAATGGACTCAATGGAAACGGGTCAACGAAAGAGGACGAAATTTCTGAGGCAGAATTATAATAAATTTAAACCATTTTCGGACTTTTTGCCGCCTAGGAAATACATTAAATTAATTTTAGACAAAACCAGTTGAGATTAATACTTACCATAAACAGCCTAGAAGAATATGGCGCCTTCCCGTTCAGGCGTGTTCCAAGTTACGTCGTGTAACGTGGCAAACATGTTCAAAAGCTCAACACGTCTGAAATATCACATAAAAAGATTAATTTGAACACTTATTGCTTAAGGCGCATAAGTATAACGTTAACAGTTCAAATCTCTATTACTTATTGCCGTTTCCTTCTCTTAAATGTAACTTAACCTGAATGCATTATATTTTAAAACGGGCAATACGCATTCGTGTTTAATCAAGACGAAAATGAAAAATAACTAAAATATTGTTATTTATCGGGATTATTCTAAGGTTGAAACGCTTCATAACAGCCTCACTAAACTGTAAAGATAAGAAACACACTATTTTAAATTAACCTCAATGGAAACTTCTGGAATTTCTGAGGCAAAATTATTACTTATAGATTTAAACCTTCTTCTGAATTTTCGCTTCCTAGCAAATAAATTAAATTACCCTTAGAGAAAACCAGTCTATTAAGACATTGATTTTAAAATTACTCACCATAAACCGTCTTTCCTTGCTTCTAAAGAAGCTATCTTGTCAAGCTGAGGAGAAAATCGCGCCCTCTCGTTCAAGTCAATCCAAGTGTCGTATGTGTCGTAGTCCCGGGCGTCCGGCGCATGCGCAGGGAAAATTAAGACTCAGAAGTCTAGTGAACTATCTATTAGTAGAATCAACTAATGTTTTTATTTTATATCAGTGAATTGCCACCAAGCCATTAGTTTAATAAACCTTAACTAAAAATGTTTTGTTATCTGAAAAACATTAGTGCATCTAAGTTGATTTGACAAAAGAAAATATGTTGTGTTAACAAATCATGGAAATAATTTTTTACAGTGTTGTCTTGAAAAAGGTGGTTACTAACAAGTGGCTAAATGGGACAAGAGAGGTTGCCTGGGACATTAAACGTCATCAGCTGAACACCCAGAGAGCAACATAGTGTCGGCCCAGATCCGGCCCACATCTGGCACATGTGGATTCTGGGCCGACACTATGTTGCTGTCGACAAAAAAACTGAAAAGAGACTGAAAGAGTTGTCGCAAACTTAAAAGATGTGTTCATTTGTCAAGATTATAATGATGGACAAAACATGTAAGAATCACAAACTTTTGTTGGTCACAGAGCTTATTCACCGCAATAACTGCCCAAGAGCCATTGGAATCTATTTATTTATTTTAAACATTCGCCTAAAAAATACATCGTCACAGCGCTCTAATAGTCCTGCAAGAACTACTGCTTTTGCATGATGCTCCATCCACACCAGTAGATGTCAGTATACAGTGAGGAAAATAAGTATTTGAACACCCTGCTATTTTGCAAGTTCTCCCACTTAGAAATCATGGAGGGGTCTGAAATTGTCATTGTAGGTGCATGTCCACTGTGAGAGACATAATCTAAAATAAAAAATCCAGAAATCACAATGTTTGATTTTTTAACTATTTATTTGTATGATACAGCTGCAAATAAGTATTTGAACACCTGAGAAAATCAATGTTAATATTTGGTACAGTAGCCTTTGTTTGCAATTACAGAGGTCAAACGTTTCCTGTAGTTTTTCACCAGGTTTGCACACACTGCAGGAGGGATTTTGGCCCACTCCTCCACACAGATCTTCTCTAGACCAGTCAGGTTTCTGGCCTGTCGCTGAGAAACACGGAGTTTGAGCTCCCTCCAAAGATTCTCTATTGGGTTTAGGTCTGGAGACTGGCTAGGCCACGCCAGAACCTTGATATGCTTCTTACAGAGCCACTCCTTGGTTATCCTGGCTGTGTGCTTCGGGTCATTGTCATGTTGGAAGACCCAGCCTCGACCCATCTTCAATGCTCTAACTGAGGGAAGGAGGTTGTTCCCCAAAATCTCGCAATACATGGCCCCGGTCATCCTCTCCTTAATACAGTGCAGTCGCCCTGTCCCATGTGCAGAAAAACACCCCCAAAGCATGATGCTACCACCCCCATGCTTCACAGTAGGGATGGTGTTCTTGGGATGGTACTCATCATTCTTCTTCCTCCAAACACGTTTAGTGGAATTATGACCAAAAAGTTCTATTTTGGTCTCATCTGACCACATGACTTTCTCCCATGACTCCTCTGGATCATCCAAATGGTCATTGGCAAACTTAAGACGGGCCTTGACATGTGCTGGTTTAAGCAGGGGAACATTCCGTGCCATGCATGATTTCAAACCATGACGTCTTAGTGTATTACCAACAGTAACCTTGGAAACGGTGGTCCCAGCTCTTTTCAGGTCATTGACCAGCTCCTCCCGTGTAGTTCTGGGCTGATTTCTCACCTTTCTTAGGATCATTGAGACCCCACGAGGTGAGATCTTGCATGGAGCCCCAGTCCGAGGGAGATTGACAGTATGTTTAGCTTCTTCCATTTTCTAATGATTGCTCCAACAGTGGACCTTTTTTCACCAAGCTGCTTGGCAATTTCCCCGTAGCCCTTTCCAGCATTGTGGAGGTGTACAATTTTGTCTCTAGTGTCTTTGTACAGCTCTTTGGTCTTGGCCATGTTAGTAGTTAGATTCTTACTGATTGTATGGGGTGGACAGGTGTCTTTATGCAGCTAACAACCTCAAACAGGTGCATCTAATTTAGGATAATAAATGGAGTGGAGGTGGACATTTTAAAGGCAGACTAACAGGTCTTTGAGGGTCAGAATTCTAGCTGATAGACAGGTGTTCAAATACTTATTTGCAGCTGTATCATACAAATAAATAGTTAAAAAATCATATATTGTGATTTCTGGATTTTTTTTTTTAGATTATGTCTCTCACAGTGGACATGCACCTACGATGACAATTTCAGACCCCTCCATGATTTCCAAGTGGGAGAACTTGCAAAATAGCAGGGTGTTCAAATACTTATTTTCCTCACTGTAAGTCTGACTGCCATATTGGACGGCACAACATGGACAAAGGCTGCATCCAAAACTGCATACTTCCCTACTATATAGTAGGAGAAAAAAAATGTGGCAAAAAAATGTATGTCCGAATTCACGGTATAAAACTATAGGCAGAAAGTCCCTGGATGATCTACTTCCACTGAGATTCTGAAGTTTGCATAAGATGGACACTTTTCTATCCCATGATGCCACGTACGGGAGAGGATCTGTGAATGGAGGTGAAGCGATACAGGTCACTTATAGGTCACATCATTATCATTATTAAAAAAATAGCAAACCATAAACATCCAATCAATTCCAAAATCGAGCCGAACTTAGACAAAGCCCCGCCCTAATTCTTGTACCAGAAGCCGTTTCACTCAGATACATTACAATAAGGAAGAAAAGATTATTGCAACTTCCGTTCATGCTGACTTTAATAGATGTTTAGTCTTACAATTGCTGCACATTATTTCCAGCTATTTGCCATTGCAATCTTTCACATTTTAAATCATTAATTGATTTATCAAACATATTAAATCATCAAAAACCACCACTGATACGATTTTCCTTTTTGAATGAATTCACAAAGCCATCTTATTTTTAATCTTCTTGCATTCAACCACGTACTCATACATATATAGAGTCCACGATTCCCCCTTTACATTGTATTAACTGACGTAAAATGGGCAGTGAATGCTTATTTCATGCTTTAGTTGTGCAATGGCAGTTGTTAATTTCAACAATGTCACATCCAAGATGAATCAATCTACAATTTAGGGTACATTTCATGTCCATTGATGATAATTGTATGGGTTTTTTTTTTCTGAAACATTTTATCTGTGAGGGGAAAGCATATTATAATCTCACACCAATTTTTTCACCGATGATCCAAACTTGGTGTGTCACGGCCCATAAACATTTCTACATGATATCCTGCATATAGGCAAATGGCAGTTCAACTCATCAGCTATAAAGATTTGAGAAAATAATCAGACCGAATCAAACTAGCTTGTATGCGTCAGTTTATCCAAAAGAAACCAGCAGCTCAGCTCACCCATGTATTGTACAGAAGATAATGAATGCAGGGAACATTCACGTGAATGATTCCTCCTTTATCATAACTACATCTGTGGGAGCTGTTTTTTCCTGCACGGGCGTTTAGAGAGAGTTTTGAAAAGAGCAACATTTTACCCTAATGGAGATATTTTTCTTTAAACATGAGCCTAAGCTTCCAGTGCAGTAAAGCCCTCTCCGCTGCGCCTCTGTCTCCACCTCAGTGGTGTCCGAATGGAGGTCCCTTCTCTCATGTGTCATTGAGAAACATTTGATATTCTGGCCGCAGTATTTCCTGTGGTGCCATTTTGAAGCTTCCCCATTGAGGATCCATTTACCCTGGCCACCGGGAGCCTCCAGTCGGGCAGACTCTCTCCACGCGGTCCCTTCCACTGCAGATCGGCCCCAGCAAGCATCTCCGCCAATATGCTAATACGGCGCTTTCAGAAACAACTCATATTCATGCGGTAAGCAGGCCCCAGCTATTTTCACCCCAGTAGACGAAGAACACGTCTCACCTCTGTGCTTTACAAAATACCAGAAAATGACAGATTTTTTCACTCCGAACTAAACATGCAGATTTCTGAAAGGTCATAAATTACATATTTTATATACTTCTCGGCTTTGAAGTTTTGAAAAGCATTAACGCATGTACAAAAGAAGCATTCATATACAAGTTTTGTTAACATATTTTGGTGCATTTTTATCCATCACTTGGTAGAGGATGAGCATTGAGCTAGGTCAAGTAGAGCATTGGGTCGTCACATGATTTGCCATGAAGTGAAACCAAACTAACTCCCACAGATCCCGTCATTCTCAAGCTGCTTGGGACCAAATCAATCAATAACACAGATACTCCATGTAGCCTATTCCAGCTCGACTAAAGAGTTCTCACAACTTTAAAGGTAGGGAGGCAATTTTCAGTGCGGCTAGCGATAGCAAGCTAGCTTTGAAAGCATGAGATCCCACCCTCCCTTCAGAGCGTCTCCAAAGCCACGCCTCCTTTAAAACACATGCATGCGTACAACAGGAGCAAACAAAAGCGTCAGACGGCGTTAAACTACCTCATGTCTCAAAGCACATAACATTACAATAATAATGAACATAAACAACTGAAAGAGCTCCTGTACCACCTGACTGCTGTAGATTCATTTCGCTGTTGATAGTGTTGCCATTGAAACGCATAAATTCGAGTCACGAACCGCTCCGAGTTTAACATCAGGGGTTTCCATCTCTTCCAGATTACAGTAGTTATGATGTGAACGCAGCATAAGCTGGTTGTTTTGGTTCAGGAGGAACTGTAACAGACGGCTGCGGTTTCGTTTGTGGCTCTCGGTGACTGACGTCTGTCTAACTCTGCATAGCATGAGACGCTCTGATGATGTGTGATGTCTGGTATGACATCATATCAGACCGAATGCAATGATTGGACGCACATTTTATGGTTCTACACCTTCCATATATACATGTAAATACATTTAAACCACTTAACTTAGTGATTGCTATCAGGATGTGAAGAGACTTTCAACCAGCATAACAAAAAATGTCTCTGGAACAAATCACCTACCCTGCCTTTAATGGTGGTGACATTAAAGTCATGTGACCGTGGTGCAGCTCGTTTATAGCCGATTTCTTTCTGGATTCATAAAAGTTGTGTTCATTTGTGAAGCGAACCCAAACCATGTCCCACAGATCCCATAATTCCCGAGCCTCCTGGGACCAAATCAATCAATAACACTGGTGTTCTGTATTTCAGCTCGGCTTGTTCAACGATCAAAGACTGCGTTCCTGGTTCCTGGTTTGCAAGCCAATTTGTCACCTTGCCTGAAATCACATCCTTTCAGACAAAACATCAAAGCAATTAACTTATTGTGTAGTACTTCAATCTAAAGATATGAGATAAGATACCGCCACCATTGTACAACAGCTGCGTTTTGCCTTTCCATTTGAGTGTGGGTGTCTTTGTGCGTTAGATTGTGGATAAGCCAGCGCAAGGTAAGGTAGGAGAGCGAGAGCCACAGATGCGGGCCTTTCTAAAGGCTCTGTCTGCCAGCCTGTGTTTACCTGACACTCAGATTGACAGCGGAGTGATTGGAAATATCCCCCACTCACTGGTGCGAGCCCCTGAGTGCAGGGAAAGTGCTTTTGTAGTCTGGCTGTAATGGCCCAAGTTTGAATTGAAGGTTGAAGGAAAACGCTGCTCTCTGGTCACTCTCGGGGAGGAGCTGACACAGTGGAAACGATGCAGCGAACAGAGTCTTAGATCAGGACCGCAGCTGAGAGTGCAGAATGTCTCTGGGCTGTTATCTCAATGCAATCGTGCTAATCTTTTGCCATTTATAAAAGCAACACCACTGCCGCGAACAAACTTCTCAGACTCTCTTCTCCTTCTGGACGAATAGGACGATACAAAGTGATTTTTTTTTTCTATATGATCCTGGTGAGATCAATTCCACACAGTTTTTCTCCCACTCTCTGGTGAATAACAAAACAATCTGCCAAATTTGCCCCCAAGACAGTCTAATTTCCTAGTTAATTTCCTCATTCTGTGCTGTTGAACTCCCTTGACGCACTATGATTCAGGGAGGCATAGGTACATCAGTTGTCTAAAAATTAAAAACGGTATTATCCCCTTTTTTTGTGTGTGAGACGGTGATGCTAACTAGAATAGTAGAACACAAACATTCATGTTGTTTTAAATTGTCTATACAGAGAATTCGTACATACTTGACATTAACACCTTCCAACCCGTCAAATGTGGGTGGATTTCAGCAGCGGCGTGTAACGCAGTCACTACACTTTGGAGGGTTGAATTTTATCTATATTATATACATTTTTCAATTGTAGTCTTTTAAAAAGGCATAATAAACTAAGTGCAATGTAGTGTTGTCAAAAATATCAAAAATAACAAAAAAAATTGCTACATATCGATACTCAAATATCTGAAACGCTTTCATTTTCCACAGAATAGATACACGATACCAGATACATGATACATGATATCTCTCCGACAGCGAGCTACACACAAACCCGCCTCTCCTCACTCACTCGATTTGATCCGGATTAATATTGTTGGTGTTACAGGACTTGAATTTCGGTGTTGGATTGCGTGTATTGCACATAATTTTACTCATGCCCGCAGATTTTGTGCCGCCTCTCAGTACTAAATTGAGTTATTTTTTGCTGCTTATTGCGCTTAAACAATCAAATACTCACAAAATAATGTGAAAATGCCGGTCTTGGCAAGTATTCACGTCGTAAACAGTGAGTCAGTCACTTACTCAGTTATGTAGGTGAACATAAACAGTTGAGAAAGAAAACGCACGTGTTACAGTATAATAGATCCGTGCGTCAGGTCTTAAAGTGACAGCAGCCTAATAATCCTGCTGCCACATTAGAGATAATATTAAGGCTACGTTTACACGGAAACGATCTGAAGAGAAAACGCAAAAGTGATCACTTTTTATTCTGCGTTTAGACGAGCGTTATGGGGGGGAAATCTGCGTGCATATGGTGACGCAAAAGTGTGTGAAATTCAATGTAGTATGCACTCCAGGCGGCTAGGTGGCAATGTGAAGCACTGATCGGTGCCTTCACTGTCTAGCAGACTTTTGCGTTTTTACCGTTTAGACGGAAATGCGACGGTGGAGCGTTTTTAAGATTTCCACTCTGGAGGGTGGTTTCACTTTTTTGCGTTTTTAAGCCCCAAAAACGCCGTCGCCGTCTAAATGAAAGGCACATCTGATCAAATATTTTTACGTTTTCACCCGCGAGCGTTCTATATTGAGCAAAAAATATCTATATTGCAGTTTTTCCTTTTGGTATCGATGCCAAAATTGTGGCCAATGAAAACTCTGAGTGGCTAGTAACTTTGTAAAACCACTAGACACAGTGGCTGGAGAGCAAAAAAGTTAATGTTAAGCACTGCCTCCAAAACAGTTGATCAGTCGCACAATTAGAAAAGTTCTGGTTCAAGTTTAGAGTCCAGAATAATAATGAATGGTTTCAATTGCGACAAACAGTAATGCTATCTATCCGGATGTGCTGCCAACACTATCCTAAGTTTAAGGTTAGGGTTAGTGGTTAGTATTTGTTTCAGTTTCGTGTAGGCAATCAGAGCTGTGATCGACCTGGCCAGTAAAATCTGTAGAATCAGGTTTGAGGTTAACTGGGTTGTGATAAAATGGTGTGCAATTTTCAACCTGATTTCACAGAAAAATGTAACTATGTTATGAGGAGGTGCTTTTTGTATAAATTTGTACAGTGTGAATTGTACAAAGACGTGTTTATTAGAAAATAAGTAAGCGTGAAGGTTCATCTTTTTAAAAAACATAATTCAACCTTTACAGCAAAACTGCAATTTAAGTACGCCGTGACAATCAATCTTGTATTGGTCACATGATTTCGCAGGGCAGAGTTCAACAAACTTGAACTTTGGAACCAGAGAAACTCGCAAAGGATTACGTTTCATGAATAGAAGTCAATGAAAAGTGTATTGTAACAACTTCCTTCGTAGCTTTAGCATAACTAACAACCACAATTATTGAATGTTTTGTCTAGTAGTTATGTAATAAATATGTAGTTATTTAGTTACTAGACAAAATTATACCACATATCTAACAATTTTCATTTGTAAAAAAAAAAAAAAAACCTGTTTAGATTTTACAATATTCATAGGCTGTTTGTATTCAGTAAAAGAAAAAATGCATGACCGAGGTCATTTCTGATGTTTGAATGGCACATTTAATATCAATCACTTGTAAATTGTTATTAGCCTATAAAATGATATACATTTTTTTTTTAAAGTGTGGGTGATTGACATTAACATGACAGCTTTACAAAGCTTTCATCAGCTCAAGGCAACGTTTAGTTTAACAGAACTGTTCAATTTCAGTGTTTGTTCCCCCCCCCCCTATTTTTTCCATTTTATGAAGTCCAGAAGTAAGCTCTTTTCAAGCTGTGTCCACAAAAATTTGGATTATTGTAACATTTTTTAGATGCCAAATTATGCGCTTCTACTGTTTCTTTAGAGCACTGGCCCTTGATTGCTACTTTTCCCCTGTTGTGCTGCAGCAGATTAAAAAAAAAAAAAAAATCTGTTTTACTTGTGCACATTCACAATTGACATTATGTTGCATTAGAAAACCTCCCAAAACTTTCATGGTTAAGAGATTTTATGTGCATTCTACATTATTGTATATCTATATTTCTGTGTTTGTATATAATGTTGGTGCATTCTCTTTTAGCACCAGCACTTTTTGTTATGTTTCTCCTTGGGATATGGAGTATGCGAGAGGTTATTTATTCCATCATGACACATCTTTGTGAAAAGATGCGGCTCCCTTCTGCATTTAGGATGAGCTGCAGAAATCACTGATTATCATTAATCACTACTCGTGTTACTGGAGAAACACTTGACTTAGCTCAAGTGGCCTCTTACATTAAACCACAAACCTCTTAATTGCTGATTATAAGACTATGAAAAAAAATTATGTATCATCAGTTCCCCTGCTAGTTTGAATAGAGACTTAGTGTTCTTCTTGCAAAATATGTGAAGGAAAAAAATCCTTAAAGAGTAAAACTTTCGTGATGATACACTAAAAAGACAAACACGCGTCAAAACAATAACAAAACAAACCCTTCACCATACTGACGGAAACTGTTCCGTCTTCACGGACAAAACTTGACGGACAACGAAACATAGGAAGCAGCCCGTTCAAAATGACAGACATCCCGCTCGTCCAATCAAAACGTGAGTTCTCCAACCCAGCCTCCAATGAGATGAGAGACGAAGGGCGGGACTTCCTGTCGGTGACGCAGTTGGCGAAGTGGAAGCCCCGCCGTCAATCAAATTAGGAAAAAAAACAAACTGGACTAAAGCGAGCGCAGGCACCGATTAATATAACCATGCTCAGAGTGTAATTAAACGCAGACATCAGTCTTCTTTAAAGAACTCACGTAATGACCGGTACGTAGGATTTGAAGAGCGTGAGAATGCTCGCTTTGAATCTTTGTGCAGGCTATGTTTATGCTAAGCTAGGCTAATGTTAGCAGGCGGGTGAATCTGAGAGTTTAATATCCGCGGAGGGAATAAATACAAAGCTCAAATGATCCATTAAAACAACCGCGTACGATGGCGTCTGTCCAGCAGTCGCGCGATGTGTGGTTCTAACGGCTATGTTGTGTTGTGTGTTTGTGTGTTTAAGCGCCTGAAGGGCCAGTGAAAGCGGGAGTCATGGCGGACAGCAGCAGCGCGCAGGACGGCGGCGGCGCGGATCAGGTAAATCACATCAAATCCTCTCTTCTCTTATTCTCTAATGCATGTGCTTTGGTGAAGTTTTCACTTTGTTCTGTTAAAACACTGGTACTTCCTGTGTGGCCACCCCCTTTCATGTATTAAACCCGCCCATCGTCAGGACGGACAGCCCTCGCCGCTCGCCCTGCTCGCCGCCACTTGCACCGGCCTCGGAGCAGAGAACGGGGCAAACACGAATAATGGGGTTGCTGGGGTGGTAAGTCTGCAACTACTGATAAATCACCTTTATTGTGCCATACCGTGGTTTGAGTGTGAGCTAGGGCTTGTTTGCTTCGTTTGCGTGTTTACTCCCCAGACTTAAATGCGTAGTTCACCCAAAAATGAAAATTCTGTCATCATTTACTCACCCTTAAGTTGTTACAAACCTGTATACGTTTCTTTCCTCTGCTGAACACAAGAAGATATTGTGAAGAGTAATCAAACAGTTGTGGAGCACCCATTGACCCATACAGGTTTGGAATAACATGATGGCGAGTAAATGAACTATCATTTTTGGTATATTTGGGAAAGTCAAATAATGGACCATGTCATGTTTGATCTTCCCTGAGAGCGAAACTGTGAGGGACAGTCTTTTCAGTCAGTTGCATCATGGAAAAATATATATCAGTTTCAAAAATTTGGATACTTTATGTATTTGAAAGTCTCTTATGTTCATCAAGGCTGCATTTATTTGGTAAAAAATACAGAAAAAACAGTAATAGTTACAGTTTATAATAAAGGTTTTCTCTTTGAATATATTTGAAAATATAATTTATTTCTGACGCAAAGCTGAATTTTCAGCATCATTGCTCCAGTCTTCAGTGTCACGTGATCCTTCAGAAATCATTCTTAATATGATGATTTATTATCAGAGTTGGAAACAGTTGTGCTGCTTAATTTTTTATAACCTGTGATCCTTTTTTCAGGATTCTTTGAATAAAAAGTTTAAAAAGAACAGCATTTATTTAAAATAGAAATCTTTTGTAATTATATACACTATCATTCAAAAGTTTGGGGTCGTTCATATATATTTTTTCTTTGTTTTGAAAGAAATTAATACTTTTATTCAGCAAGAATGTGTTAAATTCATAAAAAGTGATAGTGAAGATTTATATTGTTAGAAAAGATTTCTATTTTAAATAAATGCTGTTCTTTCAAGCTTTTTATTCATTAATGAATCCTGAAAAAAGTATCACGGATTATAAAAATATTAAGCAGCACAACTGTTTTAAACATTAATAAATCAGCATATTAGAATGATTTCTGACGGATCATGTGACACTGAAGACTGGAGCAATGGTGCTGAAAATTCAGCTTTTACTGTATATTCACATAGAAAACAGTTTCTTTTAAATTGTAATATTTCACAGTATTACTGTTTTTACTGTATTTTTGCAGCCATGGTAAATAAAATTCTAGTGACAAAAAAAAGGTTCTTTAGACCAATTTCTCAGCCTTATTTTCACTTGTGAAAAATGAAATCTAGCGTGTACCTTGTCTAATGGCAGTTGCACAGCTGTACAGAAAACAGTGGAAATTGCTGGGTTTATCTTCGTCCCTCCAGAAGTAATAAGTACTAATTATTTTACAGACAAAGCAGAACTTTGACTTTCATACATTTGATTAGTTCTTTCTCTAAAATGCAAACATATGCTGATGTCATTTTCAGATGGCCAATGAATGGACCGGGACTAATAGATGTCTGGCGACATATAGAAGCTAGAATATTACAAACACAAGCAAATGCAGATATTAGCACAACCAAATGTTGTTTTCCATTGATAAGAGACTCAATCCAGTGATGAAAAATGTCCATAATAAATCCATATTCACAAATTCAACTCCATTTGAATGATTTTGAAACTTAATGAGCCTTTTCCTCATTTCATTGAATTTTTTTCTTGCTATTTAATTAATTATTGCTATATTAGTGGAAAATTGGATTCTTTTGAGGGTCACACATGATACTTGTTACCTTTCAGCGTTTCAGACCAAATTATAGGATGGGTTTATCTATGTTTTGCATCAGTCAGCATATTAACAGCAAGAGATTTTACTGTGTACATGCACTGTTTTGGCATCACTTTCTTTCTTGTGTGAAACTCTTGTGATTTCCTCCCCAGAACGCAGACCTCTCAGTGCAGTTAACAGGGTCGTCTGAAAGGTGGGAGGCGGTAAAGGACGACTCGGGTGTCCTGCATCTCCCCGGCACGGGTATCGTCACGTCCAACGGACAGTATGTTCTTCCTCTCCAGAGCCTCCAGGGTCTCCAGAGCCAGCCCATCTTACTCACGTCAGGGACCGACACGTCTGCCGGCGCAGTGCCTAACATCCAATACCAGGTCATCCCTCAGGTGCAGACGGCCGAAGGGCAGCTGGGTTTCGAGGGGGCTTCAATGGCGCAGGACGCCTCAGGGCAGATCCAGATCCTCCCGGACGGCACCCAGACCATCAGCGTCACAGGCACGACGGCAGCCGATGTGATCCGCAACACTCAGAACCTCATGACCCAGTCTGGCCAAGTGCACCACGTGTCTCTGGGAAGCTCTGCCTTCAACAGTCAGGGTCAGATGGTCACTAACGTGCCTCTGGGTTTGCCTGGTAACATTACCTTTGTGCCCATAAACAGCTTGGATCTGGACTCTCTCGGGCTCTCGGGGGCCCAGGCGATAGCCACCGGCGTCACGGCTGACGGACAGCTGATCATGACCAATCAGAGCGTGGACAACTCAGACGGCTCGGAGAAAGCAGGCGAACAGCACCAGACACTCAACTCGAATGCAGACATGTTTGTGCCTACCACATCTTCATCCTCCTCCTCGTCCTCGCATCAGCAGCAGCAGCAGGCCAGCACGATAGACGGCACAGGCGTGTTGACGCAGCCTGTGGCAGGAGAGCAGGGAGACGGGTCGGGATACCTCAGTCAGGGCACGGTGCATGTGTCCGGGGGGCAGCAGGTCATCCAGTTACAGCAGCTGCCCTTGCAGACCGCTGACGGCCAGGCCCAGGCCCAGCAGAACATGCAGAACATCCAGCTCATCAACCCAGGAACATTCCTCATCCAAGCCCAGACCGTCTCACCGTCAGGACAGATACAGTGGCAGACCTTCCAGGTATGGGGTTATAGTTTAAGCTTAATTAAAAAACAGCCACAAGACTGACCAAAGTGCTGTACAAGACATCTAAATATACACACTTAAGATTATACACACAAATATAATATACACATTTAAGAAAAATGTGTAAAAAAAACATCAATACACCAGAGAAAACAAATACAGTGGCAGACCTTCCAGGTGTGTGGTTATTATGGATGTCAGTTTAATGTTTATCGTTTAAATTAACAATCAATTAATCGATTAATCGTTAGCTTTAATACTGCAATATGCGTTTACTGCAGTGGCATAACAGCATGACGGTGTAAAAATGCTGCTCAAAACATTGTTCCTCACCAAATGAATGAGTTGGCAGACCTTCCAGGTATGTGGTTATAAATATTTTTTTTTAAATTACTGTTTTAGGGTTGGGGATTAAGCATCTGATTAAGCAAAAGAAAATTATCATCTTTTGTAATGATTCAGACAGTGTACGCTAGTAAAACTGTGATTCCTGCACCACTATTCATTAGTGGCCTTGCATGAGACAACAAACATATTGTTTGACCAGCAACCCACTACCCAATCACAAATAGGCAGTGATTTATCATAAAAACTGATTAGTCTTTATCATGCTTGAGTTACTGATTTTGAAGTTTAGAATAAAAAAAAGACTTCTCACAAGTTAGATCACGGCACCAAGTGCTTAGAGGGTTAGTTCACCCAGAAATTAAAATGGGTGTCGTCATTACTCACACTCATGTCATTCCAAACCCATAAGACTGGTTATCTTCGAAACCCAAATTAAGATATTTTTTAATGAAACCTTGGAAGTTTTCTGTCCCTCCATTGAAAGTCCAGGTAATCAAAACTTAAAAGATCCAAATAGGTTATGAAGGTGTCATAAAACAAATCCATATGAATTGAGTGTTTTAATCCATCTTCTGAAGAGATATGATCACTGTATATGGTGAACCGATTCAATTTAGGCTTTCAGTCACATATAAAGACATACATAGAGCACATCACATGGTAAACACGGAAGGTTGTGTGTGCAACACGCGCTAGAACAAACCTGCACAAAAACCAATGAGGTTTGTTCTTGCATGTAGCACAAGCTTCCATGTTTACCATATTGTGTATGAATGTGTGTTGATCGTTTTTTAGATGTAACAAAAAGCCTAAATGAAATCTGTTCATCATGTAAACTAAGCGATTGTATCCCTTCACAAGACTTTGAATAAACCATTTGATTAGTTTTACAATGCCTTTACAACTTTTTGGAGGGACAGGTACCTGTCATTAAAAATCTCTTAATTTACTAAGAATATGGTTCCCAACTTCCCATAATCGATCATTGTTTAAGTTAACGATCAATTAACTTGGGATGAGTCTCGATTTTCAAATATTCGATTAGTCGTGCACGACTAAAGTTTTTTCTAGTCGACTAATAGTTGTTCATTTAAGCCAGTAGTCTAATATTTATATTAATTTAATTACTTATATATGGGAGAGAATATAAACCATAATGAGTGTTTTCATAATATGTTGCCTATTCCGCACTCAAGCGCACGCATAAAGCTTGCCACAAAGAACCGGCAAAAGTAATTATGAGACATTTGAATTGTTTATTAATAAACTAGTGTTTTTGTGTCAGTGTCGGCTGCAAAGATGAGGTTGATGATGCTCACTCGCCATCTTCGCATTAGAAGTGCACACTTCATAGCCTACATAAGCAAGATAGAGTAGCTATATAAATAATATATCTCAGGTCTGTGAGGCAAGTATAGCCTATACGCTGAGTTTCGGTTCATTTATGAGACGAGCTCCAGTTCACATGCAATGCTAGTGATCGCGTCGGTGCCTCAATGTCCTGATTATATTGTCTGTTATATTTGCTTCTTATTTATTAAATCCAGGCAATTGATACAAAATGGAATTCACTTTAAAAGAAAGGTTTTCTACAAAACAAAACTTAATGAAGTGTTCAAAATCATGTTTGACCCACTCCATATGTCTCCCGATATATTGGGCATCTTTATGATCCTATCTCACTCATCTCATGGTGGTTCCCTTTTCTTATAATCAACATAAATCAAATTTAAAAAGAACATAAATATGAAACGTATGTTTAAGTGTTTTAAGTTGTATTTAAGCGTCACACGGCTCCGCTTCGCTCGCATGCTCTGGTGTGTAGCCTATACATGCATGTGGGGAGGGGTGTGTTTTTGTTTTGTTTTTTTATAGAATAATACCCAGTGATCTTCGAATATTATTTTTGCTTGAAATGCCCATCCCTACAATTAACCTCTTAAATCCAAAATGGGGGTGCTAATAAGTTATCACTTTACTAGTTATTTTAAAGCGTATAAGATTGACTTTATAGTGAATGTAGGGAATATGACCATCACCTAACAAGTGCTTTTAAATTAGATGTGCGATCTTTTCATAGCATGAAAAAATAACTGTTTTACATGAATGTGATCAGTAAAATCATCGTACACAACAGATGGACTATATCATCATATATCGTTGAAAAGGTCTCAACTAGCAGAATAAAAGCACATTTAGAGACCAAACTATTTGATTTTTATTAATCACGTTTTGGTTTGTAACTTCGTGAAACTTTAGTAATCCATAGTAGATCGCATATCTTTATTTAGAGAAGGTTGTCTCGAACGAGCCCAAACACAACTTGCAATGCGACAAGACAATGCGTTGTAGATGACAGAGTGACATTGACATGCTACTTGGCTAAAGCGTTGCGATCATGACACTTTTGTTTTTCAACGTCATTTGAAAGTTCAACCACTGGAAACTGGATCTTGGGTTCAGTGTGTAGGGACGATGTCTAGAGACCAATCGCACACGGTTTTACAACTGGAGCGTGCTTGGATTGGTCATTTATTATTAGTAATTATTATCGACAATTAATCCATTGTCGATTAATCGTTAGCATCCCTAGTTTGGAACAACGTGAGGGTGAGTAAATAATGACAGAATTTTAATTTTCGTGTGTTACCTTTACCCATTCTGCTGTCCCAATCTGTCCCCGCAGGTCCAAGGAGTCCAGAACCTCCAGAACCTCCAGCTCCAGACGGCTCCCGCTCAGCAGATTACTCTCGCCCCGGTGCAGACGCTGTCTCTGGGCCAGGCCGGCACACAGGTCAGCCTGAGCTCTGGACAGATGCCTAACCTGCAGTCGGTGACGGTCAACACCATGGGCCAGGCAGGCATTCAGTTCCAGCAGTCCGAGGACACCGACAGCACTGGAGGTACAGCAGCGGGTGCTTCTTTCCCTCGGGACATGGGTTCCCAATCCTGGTCCTGGAGTACCCCAACACTGTTCAGTTTTGATGTCTCTCTTTTCTGGCACACTCGTTTGAGATCTTTGAGTCTTTACTAATGAGCTGATGCTTGAATCAGGTGTGTTTGATTAAGGAGATATGACCAGGACCAGGGTTGAGAACCACTGATTTATGGGGGGAAAAAACATGGTGGATAGATGCAGGGCCCTATGAAAATCTTTTCTAAATTATGTGTTCAGTCTGGATTCTGTTTTAATGGTTTAAGTATTCTATTTGATTATTAAGATTGGTCTAATTAAGAAAACTTAATTTAATGTATTAAAATTTGAACAATAATAGTGTCCTATGAAGCAGTTTTTTTCAACAATTCTGTCATCTGTTTTAAATGATGTGAAATGTGAAAAATTCCTTTCATATTATGGCAAACAAAGTGCTACACAACAGCCTTACTGATTAAATTTAAAATGGTTTGATATTTTGTAGGATTCCTTAAACGTTTTAAACTCTTATTATTATGTAAGTACATTTTAGTGTACAATAGTAATACATTTCTGTCATAATTTTTTTAAGTTAAACCATAGTGAGTTTCTGTGTGTATCTGACAATAGTTTTATCAAATGAAATGGTAAAATGCTCATAAAATTCATATAGCGTGTCCTCGTATAGAGACGGCAGATGCTGAAAACACCTCAAGCGCCACACGTGCTTCAGTATTTGTGTATTAGACCAAACTGCGGTGCTCATTCACACAAGCAGACTTCATATTTAAATAGCTGTCTTTTTGTGGTTTTATATTCTCACTTGTCCATAATGCAGTTTTATAACCCCACTTTTAATTTATTCTTCAAATGTTTGCCAAATTCTGTGACATTCCACGTCATCCTGTGAATTCCATTGGAATCTGTGTTTTTGTGGAAATCTTCAGGCCCCATAGAGTAAACAAGATAATGCAGGCAAGATCAAATCATTTAGAGTGCCATTACAGGGGGAAGATGTGTGTGGCCGTAATTCTGCAGTGCTGTTAGTGTAACGCTGATCATACTATACTCTATAGATATTCAGATTAAGGAGGAGCCTGATTCGGAGGAGTGGCCTCTGGACAGTAGCTCTACGCTGAATGCCAATGACCTCTCTCACCTTCGTGTTCGTTTAGTGGAGGAGGAGATGGAGGGATTGAGCCAGGAGGGCAAACGTCTGCGCAGGGTCGCATGCACCTGCCCCAACTGCAAAGAGGGAGGTGGGAGGTGAGATCACACTGCTGAAAGCACTGCTGTTTCCTTTAGCAGCTCATTTTTGTTTTGAGACGCAGTTAAATTTATATTCATGTGTAATACAGAGACACCCTATGGTGTGTGTTTGACTACATGTCTTCATTGCTGGATGTGTGTGATATATTTCCATTCTGACTGTACATTTGTAATTATATGTTGTAGGGGATCTAACATGGGCAAGAAGAAACAGCACGTGTGCCATATAGCTGGCTGCGGGAAGGTATACGGGAAGACGTCTCACTTGCGAGCTCACCTGCGCTGGCACTCGGGAGAGAGACCCTTTGTCTGCACCTGGATGTTTTGTGGGAAGAGGTTCACGCGCAGTGATGAATTGCAGCGACACAGGAGAACGCACACTGGTACTCTTCCTCTCTCTCTCTCTCTCTCTCTCTCTCTTTCACGCACACACACGCACACACACACACACACACACACAAACTGTGACTACCTCAGTTCCCAAAACCTTGTGAGCCTCCTTGCTAGTGTCTAAGGCACCATCCTGACCTGTATCTCATTAGTGACTGATTTGGAGTTTGACGTTAGCATAACAGTACAACAGTGCAGCTAAAACATTTGTGGCAAACATATAGGCTATACATATAAAACACAATAATGTGTGTTAATGCTTTTCAGTTTTCTCATTTCTCCCCAACTTTCTTCAAACATCACCTGTAAAAAATAAATAAAAATAATTCAAAGTTATTGCTGAAAGATGTCTTTAAATAATGTATCTTCCAAGATCCCACTTTAAATCAAGCCTCTTTAACTACTATGTAGTAACATTTAAATTAATCATTTGATACAAATGGCAGTGGCCGTTTTCACTCTTCATCAATAGATTATATTTACACTGTAAAAATAGCAGTATTTTCTTTGCAATAAGTGTAAATAGTAGTTAGATGCTATTTGTACTTATAAATAGTGGCAGATACTATTTGCACCTCAGTTTTGTTGTACATTAAAACGGTATGCAATAATTACATAGTGTAAATTATTATATTTATTAAAAAATATTAAATGGATACTGCCACAACACAATGTAGGGACAAATAAGGCTCTCCCTACACCTAACCCTTACCAATAAACACTTTATTGTTAAACACGTTAGACACTTTATTTTTAATTTTCGAAATATTTTCTTCATTTTTATTGAAAATAAATGCCTTTCCGATCTGATGTAATGGGAAAAGGAGGTAGAGCGAGTTCGGCAAAAGGCGGATTCAGTGGGCGGAGTTAGTGTAAATAACCTCTGCCAACAAGACGGGATATTTGCACACTGTAAATACACTCCATAAAAAAAATACCTGCATGTTAATATAGCTGTAATTAATTTCTGTGACTCCGAGGTTCCCACGCTTCTTGAAAGTACTTAAAATTCAGACAGTATGTGAAAACAAACAGGTCCTAAACACTGGTGAACTATATTTTGTTAGAGTAGCATGGTTTGCATTTTCATTCAACTCCTCTGCCGTTTTTGTTCTGAACAATGCGACCCATATTTTTGGCATAAAGGTTAAACGGTGGAGTGATAATAAGCTAATGTGCTTTCAAAAAATGTAGAATGATAAGGTTGGTATCTTGAATATTTTTGCAAAGGTCCCCGAAGGGGCTCCGTACCTTATCCATATTTCGTTTAATTGCAAAATTCATGTATAGTATTCTCTATATTTTAATGTTTTAATCAAGAAATTGTTCATAAAAAAGAAAACTAAAACCAGTGTGAAATAATAAATGTTTAAAAAAGGAATAAGAAAGCTGCAATCTATGACTCTCTCTCTATCTATTCTCTCTCTCTCTCTCTCTCACTCACTCACTCACTCACTCACTCACTCACTCACTCACTCACTCACTCACTCACTCAGTACCAGCCCTCATTGAATTTTAAATTCTTAAATTAGATTTTAGTTGTCCGTATATGCCTTAACATTATTGCCGTAATGATAGACACAGGTACAGTGGGCCTTTGATACTGTCCAGATTGGTAGTAACAAACCCACCTCTATTGTGCTTGATATAAAATAAAAGATGCTTTAAAAAGTCCATGAAAGTCCTTGAATCTGGTGTTCATGAAAGAGTGGGAACCCTGGTAACTACATCTATAATTATTACACTGTTGGCCTTCCCTTACACATATCCACCTCAACAGCAGCACAAATGTTTTACAATACAATATGAACACAATAAGTACACTGTACCTAACAGTTTATAGTAGTTTAAGACACATAATATAAAATATGACCAAAGAATTTAACTATGTTTTTGATCAAATACATGCAGCCTTGCTGATCATAAGAGACTTGTTCAAAAACATTTAAAAAAATCTTACCGGACCCAAATGTTTGAACGGTAGTGTAGCTATAAAACAGCATATTTTACAGTACACTCTAAAAAAGCTGGGTTGTTTCAACCCAATTTTGGATCAAATATGGACAAACCCAGCCGTTGGGTTACATTTTTAAATTACATTTTCAACCCAACCTTTGGGTTTCTCTGTATTTGACCCAAAATTGGGTTAAAACAACCCAGCATTTTTTGTGTATTCTGTGTCTTTACAGTGCATTTTAGGATTGGTTCCTTTGCAATGGAGGCATGCAATGCTGCCTTAGAATTTGACTCAACATGTTCTTTTGTTTTTTATAGATAAATGAGCTTTTTAAGCAGGTTTTATGCAGGGAGCTCACTATGCTTTGTAACCACTTTTATCTCTTTTCTTTTTTCCTCATTTTTCATGTCATTCATTCTTCCGCCGTCATCAGGAGAGAAGAAGTTTGTGTGTTCAGAGTGTTCGAAGAGATTCATGCGCAGCGATCACCTGGCCAAGCACATAAAGACGCACCAGAACAAGAAGGGAGGCGGAGCCGTGGTGTCCAGTGTGGGCGGAGCCATGTCCTCAGACAGCATCATCACAGCGGGCGGCACCACACTCATCCTCACCAACATCCAGCCCGGCTCCATGCAGGGCCTCGCCACCGTCAACGCCACCGTCAACACCTCCAGCTCGCAGGACCAGCTGAGCACGGCCGAGATCCCTCTGCAGTTAGTGTCTGTGTCCACCGGGGACGGGGTCGAGTGATCATGTGACGAGTCCTACAGGAGAGGTCCCACCTCTTCCTGTACGACATCACATCCTCTTCTCCCGCAAACCTCAGACTCCATTTTGACTACATCGATCGATTCCACGCTCGCGCATATACCTTGCTTTTATACCTTTACATATTTACCCTCCTTTACGTAAATATGTACATTTACGTGAATGCATATATACACACACACACACACACACACACACATATATATATATATATATATATTTTACAAATATAGAATTATTGGGGGATTTGTTCATCTTTTTATGGGGGAAACATTATTTCTTGTTTTCACATACAACACTGAAATGCCTTATATTGTATTATAAGCTGTCGTGTACAAAGGCCGAGTCGCTCATGGGTGTCAAGCATCTGTTTCAGTGTGTACTTGTTGGAATGGGTTTAATCGTGTTGTATAAAGAAAGCAGCGCTGGTGACAAACGGGTGGCTGATGATGATGTTGAAGGACCGGTTTAGCCAAAGAGTGAAAAATCTCTCATTATTTCTTCCCCCATGTTTGGTTTTTGAAGAATTACGTGCAACAACAGGGACATAAACAGCCAGTTTATGACTCCAGCACTTTATTTAAAGTAATCTGAAATCATAATGTGTGAGAAATGGACCAGAAGTGAAGTTTTTATTGGGTGAACATCCCATCTGGCCGCAGCTTGTTCACCATTTGCCCTGTAACGTTTAGTGACTATGTGAGAACCTGATGCCAGTAATGTTGAGACTCCATTTGATTTTTGTTTTTTTTTACGTAGTCGTGAGCTTTGGGTGGATGGGAAGTTACAAATCTGTTCCTCACAACAACAAAAAAATGTTCCATTAGATTGAGAATGCAGCGTCGTAGGCTTGAACTGCTTTTCGGGAAGAGGGGGAGTAAGTAATGGCAGAATTTCCATTTGTGGCTTCGCTCTTTCTTTCATTGTAATTCTAGGTTGTAAGTGATATTCGTGGTGTAAGTTCTCCATACAAGGAGAACGATGTAAAACAAAAGACCTTGCCTGCCAGTTGCTGTCGGG
This sequence comes from Abramis brama, assembly GCF_963993115.1. Lineage (NCBI taxonomy): Eukaryota > Metazoa > Chordata > Actinopteri > Cypriniformes > Leuciscidae > Abramis > Abramis brama. The sequence goes on from NC_139970.1 coordinate 11,270,362, forward strand.
AGTCATGAAGGTGTCCAATAGTGTCTTTAAATGTCTTCTTATGATTTATTTTATGTGGTTTTATTTTTTTTGTAGGTAAACCAGGCCCAGCGAATGGGGCAAATATGAAACAATCATGTAATTAAAAGCATTTTATGTACCATAATTCTCAAACCTCTTGGAGTTGATCAGATCTTTCAATATGAATTTGTTGCGAATGAAGTCTTTTTGAGCAAAAAGATATTTATATACATTGTAATCTGGATTTGTGGTGTCCACAACTGCTTTTCTAAAGGAAAAACTCCCTTCGGCTTTACTTTTTTAAAAGACTGGACTGTAATCAGCATCAAGAATCGTTTGTATGAACTGAATCGGTTTGTAGTTTGCCAAACTGAATTCGCACTCTTTGATAAAATCGAGAGAAATCCTTTTTTTTTTTTTTTTTTTTTGTCTGGTGGTTTTGCAGCGTTAATGTGTACAACTGTGTTTCAGGACCAAAAGAGCCGCTCCGAGTCGCTCTAGCAAATGCTGTGTCGAAAGGACAGCCTATAGGGACGTGCTAACCAATGTGAAACAACCTAAAGCTTTGTGGGACAACATCCGTCACATCACTACCTAACTGTGATGACGATGAAGGCGGCGATATGTTCACGTAGGTTTTGAACTCCCTCTGTAGCCGAAAGTCTTTCAGATCGTCCTCATAAGAGTTTGCTAATGATCATTTTGTAAGGATTTAGTTTAACACACTGCAGGCCATCAGTCACGACACACTCATTTGCTCTGTACAAGTATGGCTTTGTTTCCACGTGGTACTGTACAGTTATTCTCGGCTTACGTTTTTATTCCTTCAACTAATTATAATTGTCTTTTTATCTACCGACTCTTGAGTACCATTGCCAATTTTTGTGTTGGGGGGGATTTCAAACCTCCCGTAGCCAAGTTTGTAACGATCAGAAATGTTCCACGCGAGTTTGATTGAACAGGTCCAGTGGGGGTTAATGGCAGATCATGAAACACTATTTGGTTTTCTGAGTTGATGAGGGTTGTTCTTCTGTCACAGTGATCCAGAATTGCTTTTTTTTTTTTTTGGTCGTTTAGTTTGTCTAAATTTGATTTTGTTCATTATAAATAGCATCTTAACGTGTCACTTTTATTATTATTTTTTATTTGGTCATTTTTTCAAGAAATCTTCGGACTATTGTACAATGCCCACTTTTGAGGGCAGCTGTTTATTTCACACTAAAATGACTAAACATAATCCTGTGCTTGTCAGTTGTCTTATTCTCGCAGAACACTGATGCGCATACTTGCATACAGTACAAAACTTTAAATGGTTAGTTGACAAATAAAATCCATTAACACATTTTCTTTTCTTTCTTTTTTTTCAAAATTACATACCGTTCAAAAGTTTGGAGGCAGTAAGATTGATGTTTTATTTTATTTTTTATTAATTTTATCCAGCAGGGACACATTACATTGATCAAAAGGGACAGTAAAGACATTACTATGATACATTTATAGTTCAAAAAATGCTGTTCTTCTATTCATCAAAGAATCCTGAAAACGTATCATAGTTTCCACAAAAAACTAAGCAGCACAATGTAGTTTTCAACATAAGAAATGATGATAAATGTTTTTTTGAGCATCAAATCATCATAGAATGATTTCTGAAGGATCATGTGACACTGAAGACTGGAGAAATGATGCTGAAAATTCAGCTTTGGCAATAATTAAAGTGGACAATTATGTTAATTTGTAACATTTCGCAATATTACTGTTTACTGTATTTTTGATCAAATAAATGCAACCTTGGTGAGCATAAAAAAACTTCAAAAACACTTGAGCTGTAGCGTCTTTAGTCACCATTTACTTTACATTTTCCCTCTTTTGCCTTTAATAAATAAATAAAAAATGTTCCCTGTAGTCTGTATATTGATATGGGTCATAAAACGATAATGTCACATGCACCTGCATTAACTCTATATGTAAAACTATAAACATCAGATTGAACCGGCAAAAGCATTTGAGCAATCCATCTCTTACTACTTGTTTGTGATTGAAATGTTCTCCCCTATTATGTTAAAAAACGCTTTGACTGTGTGTGTGTGTGTGTAACCTTTGTGTGTGTGAAGTCCAGTAGATGTCACTGCAGCAACAGTGCAGCTGAATCTCGACCTCTCAGTCCTCTGATATATTCCTCATCTCAAATGCGTTTAGAAGCGCCTCTGATAAAATATGTATAAAAGCGCTGGCATGAACAGCATCCACCCACAGCTTTACCCCCTTAAATTGCATGTGAAATATGTTATTTTATTTCTGAACTTGCTCAAGTGTAAACAAAATTCCCCTTCATGCGTTTTTCATTTTCACTTCAGAAATACACTTCCAGCAATTTCCTCTTAGAGGGGCTTATATATTAAAACCACATCATTTTTCATGATCAAACTGTTTTATATTGTTTTTATGTGAATGCTAATCCAGCGGTGTGGAAATTTTGTTTTGTTTTTTTTACATCAAGGTGTTAGGTTCAAAATTACAGTCATGTATAAGGAAAAAATTATATTTTAGATGCTTTTGACCAAGAAATATAGGCCTATAAATATATTCACAATTTTGCAGTTCACTTGAAAGGATATTTCAACCAAAAATAATAATTCTGTCATAGTTTACTCACCCTCATGTCATTCCAGACCTGTATGCAGTTTTTTTTTCTCCTGAAGAACATAAAAGATATTTTGAAGAAATTTGGTAACCAAACAGTTTTGGTTCCAATTTACGTCCAAAAATACAATGTAAGTCAGTGTAACCTTTGTGTGTGAAGGTTCTTCTTTCATAAAAACAAATTCCTTGTGTGTGCAAAGACTTGGCAATAAAGCTCTTTCTGATTCTGGCAACCAACATTCTTCAAAATAACATCTCACAATAGCATGTTCCCCAAAAGAAAGTAATGTGGGTTTGTGTTTAAGTAAATGATGACGGCATTTTTATTTTTGGAGAATTATCCCTTTAAATAGCCTTGTGGTGTGTGAAAATACATTTTTAAAACACAAATACTCCACATATCCTTTCATTTAAATGTACACTATATGTAACTTTTGGCCCTCCAGCGGTTAAAAAAACCAAAACATGCATTTTGCGGAGGAACATTGTTTTGGTTGTGCTTCGGCTCTGCTGACTGTGCGGATGAATATGAGACTTCACGACAGTTACGATGAACTCTGTTAGAGAGCTATATATGGCCGTTTATCTGTTTAATAAAACACCTGACTCACCTGTTGGGAGATAAAAAGCCATCATATCCACGTTGCTTTTACAACATTTCAAATCCCGGTTCTCTGCATCTCTGAAGAGCCAAACCAAAGTTGATTCTGGTTTTATGATGATCTCGGTCTCGTCCTCTTTTCGCCAGCAGACTTTCCTCTGTTCGGTGTTTGTTTAAAACGGATGATTTAAAACGGTTTGAGAGATTTAACAGCTCAATGTCAACTTGTGACAACTAAACCTCTGCCACTCCCACACCATACATGCGTCAAAGTACCCGAGAAACTTTTCTTTATTTACGGATATGACGGGAAACGCACGGGTAAGTGACGTTTTAACGCAATTTCCCAACGAAAATCCGAAAACCATCCCATCCAGTCTAAAATATAACGCTTATAATATAGGCTTGCCATAGTGAATCGGGGTAAGACGTTTTGGTAGAAGGGCTGATGATGTATTCAATTTGGTTACATACTAGTAACTTGCAATATGTAAGTTTAGGCCTACAATAATGAAAACTCCACTTACAATAATTATAAAAGAAAACATAATAATAGTTACCATAACATGATTTAGACCCATGACTTGACTTTTCATGTTAACTATCCACTGAAGTTTTGGCATCTTAAATTGCAGCTGAACACACCACGACTGGAATTCCTCTATTTTTATCTCATCATTTATCATGCTTGCAGCTGGAAGCCTCATATCAATAACTGAACGACTGAATTGTCAACTATTCTAAGGAAGTTTTTTCCCATTAATGTGCCTCAAGTGAGCAATGGTTTTAAACTGGTAATGTACTACAGTTATATATTTAGTGTATTTATTTAATTACTTTCACTTGATTACCTAAGGTTGCACTTTGCACTTTTAAGGTAGTTACATTGAACTTACTCAAATTAGTACTGAGTAATTTAAAGCAACTGCGTGTACTTACTGTGGAGTTACAGTTAGGGGTGGGGTTTAGGGTGCATAATTTACTGTAGTTAGTCGCCTACATGTAGTGACATGTCACCTTAAAATAAAGTGTTACCTTACCTTATATTTGCCTTATATGTATTTTTCTTGATTATACCTGTTGTTTTATTTTAATTTATTGTTTTATTTTTTCCTTTCCTTTTATTTTATTTTATTTTATTTTACCCTTTTAGTGGCCTAGGATAAATGTGCTCATTATTAGGCTATACTTCTGCTTTATACTTCCACTGACCGACCGTATTTAATTTTTTCTTTCTTTCTTTCTTTCTTGATTGTGGTTGAACTTTTTGTGTTGTGTTTTCTCTTAAAGTTGAAAAATGTTATATATATATATATATATATATATATATATATATATATATATATATGGGTTGCAGGTATACACATAATCAAAAGTGTGTCCACTGAAATCTTTCATCAGTTAAATCAAAGTGAAAAAAGCACATGCTCCTGAATTTGACGTGATTTGTAGCAGAGATTCAGAGAAAACAGTCTATTAACGTTCATATGGAGCCGTCCGTTGCTTGCCACCTTTCATTTGCATAATTTAATGAATTCAATTCATTGTAATGCAATACAGAGAGCACGGTGAACATGAAATGACAGTTTGAGTTAATGAAATGTGTTAACGGTATCATCATTTACTTGTATGTTAATTAGTCCAATTAATTTCCAGTGCACGGTAATCTGAATATTGTAATAGCGGCGTGCGTGTCTGAAGTCAGGTGGGGAGCGGGGCATATTGAAACAGGGCCTATGAATCATAACCTTCTCACCTTTCCAAGCCATTTCCACAGATTACCCAGAATCCTCACACATTTTCAGTCGGACTGGACCCTCTTTATGCCGACAGATAAAAGCACCAGCCGTCCAGCTGATAGGTGAGTTTTGTTTGGATGACTTCTTTCTGCTTTTTGACCTTGTGTGATGTCCGGTTCCTCTGATAGAAGGAGAGGAGAGTGGAAAGTGATATATTCGAGCGAGGAGATCGATGGGACCCCCGGCCACGCTTCAGCTCTGATAAGTGAAATCGCTCTAGTGTGGATGGGCCACTTTCTGCTGGACCGCACAGATAAAAGCTCCCGTGTTTCCCAGCGGGATGTGGAAGGGGAGGGAGACTCGAAAGAGCATGAGGAGATGATGCAGCTCTCCAGCTCTCATTGTTTTTTCTGGAGGCCTAGTTGTTGTATAGGGCCTATTGTTATTGTCATATGCAAATTTCAAGATTTGAATTGCTCTAAAGCAGGGTTTCCGAAACATAAAAACATTAACCACATTTGGAAATATACATTTCCGTATCAGTCCACTGGCAAAACACTGCTTCTAAAACAATATCTTATAGTTGGCATGAAATGGAAGTTGTGCTCGTCTTTTCTTTCCTATTGTGACGTATATCTGAGTGAAACGGCTTCTTGAACGAGATCAAATGTGGGGCGGGGCTTGATTTTGTCCGTGGGGAATTGATTGGATGGTTGTGGTTTGCTATTGGCTGATCTCATGTGATTGACAGGTTGCCCCGCCCTCATCCTCAGAGAAGAGATGAGCTGATATGGGGAGGGGAAGATATTCTGATTCAAGATTACAAGACACATGAATTTAACACAGTAATGATGTGCAGAGATATATCACCTATAATGTTTCTTATTTAAAAAAATAAGAATTGTCCATTTTGATTTGATGATAATTTTAATTGATATCTGTAGAATACTCATTGCCTCTGTGAAAGGAGTGGGGATTATTGCATTTTATTTATTTATTACAAATTAATAATACGCATAAAGGTAAAGTTGACTTAAAGTCCCCCTGTAGTCAATACATTTTATCCCTTAAAACTCGAAAAAAAATAACCAAAATCACATATTTATAAGTGTATTCCTTGAAAAAAAGTTCTTCATGCCTTAATATAGCTTGAATGTAACTCGACACCCTTGCCTCATTAAGTATGAGCCCCGCCTCCACTCACTCACTCAGCTCAGAGATCCACTGGTTGACGATCACACGTTGATCTGATTGGTTACAAGGTAGTTTGTGACGTCAGAAACACCAGCGATTTCAAAGCGTGTTTTTGAGACTGTCTTTGGTTCACTGCAGTTTTAAGGAGAAAATACTCAGCAATGCTGTCGACTTATGAATTTACACACTGTTTGTCTTAAAGCATATTAAAAACACCACATAGACATATAAACACATTAAAAGCTGGATTTTCACCACAGGGGGACTTTAAGAGGAACAGAAGTGCTGAGAAAGTCAAGTCACTTTTATTGATATAGCGTTTTTTCAAAGCAGCTTCACATTAATAAACAGGAAATTAATTCTTCAATGTTGTTTCAGTTCAGTTAAACAGTGTCAATGATGCAAAGTTAGTGTCATTAGTTGAATTCAGTCTAAATTTTGTTCTCATCTGATAGTGTCAGTGCAGTTAAATCGATAATATTCCTAAATATAAATAGTCTTTTAATTCTAGAGGCAATGAACCAAGAGAAAAGAAAATAAATTAAGGATATATATCTAAGTTGAAAGGGCAGACTGCAAATTTACCCCAAAGATGCCAAATGGTTGATTAAAAATGTGAAGTTATAGTGGACAATTTTCCGAAAGCAAGCCGTATGTATATAATATACTGAACCTTGTGGGTGTGTACAAGGCTTGTTGAAGTATAGATGCTGCTGTTATAGTACTGTGTTCGGGTAAAAGAGCTCAGGGGAATTGTCTGTGGATACTGTGCATAGGTTTGAAAGTAAAAGCAATGGAGGATTTCACGTGGCAATTTAGCGCGAGCGGCTGAGTGTAATTTCAGGTATTCTCTTTCATCTGTGGAGCTGTTTGTGGTTTTGTCTGTGAAGTGCTGGTCCCGGACCGGCCCTCTCACTTCGAATTAGAGTAATTGGACCCAGTCAAACACTTTTTTATTTCAATTCATGTGCAAAAATATATAAATAAGATAACTGAAGATTTGGCAGGCCGGCAGAAAGCCCGCACAGAAATAACATTAAGGCATTTTCAGCAGCATTTGTGACACAATTTGATATTCCTGAGGGAAAGGGCTTTCTGTGAAACAGGACCATAATGAGAACAGTTGGTAGAAATGGTTTATTTTATTATATTTACCTCAGGATATATGGCACATTTCAAAAAGCCTGAGGTTTCATCTCGCTCTCTCCCATTTAGTCTAACTGCTACTCTCTCTCGCACGCTCTCTCTTCCTTTCTGTCGCTTTTGAGGTGGTTAAATATGAGGCAGTAATTTCCCAAAATGGCCACTATTCAATGAGATTGAAAGAGCAACAACTTTGCGAGGAAGGTCTTAAGAATCGATCTGAGAGCTGCATTCATGTGCCATGTGCTCTGTGTTTCATTCAGCCACTTTGTGCTATTCACATGCGTTTTTACCCATGGTGTCTCTCAGCTCTGGTAAATGTGTTGATATGGAGGCCTAATGTATATTCACACGTGAGAATCCCTGCCATATGCACGGATATGAACACATCCTGGTGTGATATATCTAAAAACCTGCCGTTTAACTTCACATTACACAATACTCATAGCTTATATTGGTGATATATATATAAATACAGGGAAGTAAAGTTAAACTGCACTAGCATCTCTGCTTATAGTAACGCATATGTGTGCGAAACAATACAATACAATGAAATTGGTGTTTTATACTACTTCTAAAAGTTTCCCAATCTAACTTTTTAGTGGATACGGTCTAATTCTTCTGGGAAAATGGACCACAAATCTTAATTGCTCAACATATTTTTGTTTAATACAATAGCAAGTATCAAATTATGGTTTGTTGTGTGTCTTTTGTTGCAGTTACTCTTCTTTTCTCAGTCATGTTCATTTGGACTGAATAAAATGTTGGTAACAATACAACAAAGTTCCATTTGTTAGCATTATTAACCACATTAGCATTAACTAACAATGCGAAGTACTTCTAAAGCATTTATTAAACTTAGTTCATGTTCATTTCAGCATTTACTAATAGATTATTAAAATCAAAAGTTGCATCTGGTAATATATAATGGACCTAAGGTAACATGAACTAACAATAAACAGTTAACTACCGTTAATAAAGTTAATAAATGCTAAAAAAAAAAAAAAAAAGTGACACAATAATAGTTATTAGATAGCAATATAAATCACACATTTTAAACCACATATTTCTGGCTATGACCCACATTAATTTCATATTTCAACATCATCTTCATAAAAATCTGAAACGGACCCTCATTAACGACAGACAGATCATTCATGCCAATATAGACGCCTCTATAAAAGTCTTTTTCTGCATGCTGTAAAACGAAGTGTGCCTGAATTACTGAATGTGCACTTGTTATGTTCACTTCAAATCAAAAGTTGTTTTTATCTAGTGGATAATGCAATATTAATGAAATATAAGGCCATTTAAGTGTAAAGACAGTGCACTTTCATGACTGTTAGCACTTATAAATGCTTAATTTGGTAATAATGTCAAATTAAAGGTTTACTTTAAAGTATTGTTTTAATTATAGTCATGCTTTAAAGAAGTACACTTATTTGTATGTTGACTGACATACTAAAGCACGTTAAGCACTTGTCTATAACTGTAGTGTGTTATTCAATATTACATATTACAATATACAAGTTAATATATATTTAAATATACTAAATTGCAATTTCATCAGTACAGATGTGTGATTACAAATACATCACATACAAGTTGAATTTGAAATGGCATTGAAGCATGTTTTAGTTTACCATAAGTGCTTGTCAGTATTCGACAGTACACTTTATCATATTAGAAGTGATTTTGAAATTACATATCAAGATATCGAAAAACAGTCTAAAGGTCATCGGATGGCATTTAATATATTTAAATTATAATGCAGATTCATTGCAATGAAGTTTCCAAAAACGTTACATTCACTTAAATAATTGCCTTAAATTTTTAAGTACATTTAACTTGGATGTTTAAGTCATTTCATATTAAATTACATTAAACCGACTTAAAAAAAATGAGTTGAATCTTGTATAACTTAAAACAGTTGAAAATTGCTTAACTTATTTTGATGAGTTGTTAAAACATAGGTTTTCAATCTTATATTTTTTCTTATATAGTATTCTTCTGAAGTATATTTTTCTGTAATACGTTCTCTTTAATTGTATGCTTTTCACAAGGGTTTCCCTAAATCTATCTACACCGTATTGTGTTCTCTGATTTGAATATAGTGAAATTGTGTTACTTTGGATGACGGAGTGAAGCTTCTCTAGCTGAGAGTTTGAGAGTTGTTTCTCCTCTAAGTGTCTTTAGGGAGCGAGATCTCTCTGCATTCACCGCACACGTGTGTGTCCTTGATCAACTGCAGAACTGCAACCGTACGCTCAAGCTGATCGTTTCCCGCAGGCTAGTAGACTCAGCATGGACCGACTCAATAACCTGATATTCCCCGGCTGAATATGGCCAATTTTGCAGTAGGTCAGTGATTTTTTTCCCTTCTTTTTTCCTAGCAGAGACAATTGTGTGACCTCCCTCTATGGTGCCAACAGGGCTCAAGGGTGGGTGTGTGTGTGTGTGTAGTCTCAAGGTGGTGGTGAAACTGTATAAGCCGAGGCAAGGTGGGTATTATGCAAACGATGCCCCTGCAGTCCCAGAATGCTTTGCTCTGGATTGTCTCTGCCTGAAAGTTTCCTGCCATTATTTGTAATCTGCATTAAACTGAGGTGTTTGGGACGGCGCGAGATTGAGAGATGCTGGATTTTAAACGGAGGGAGGGGGGGAAGGAACACAAACACCCCGGGCTGCAATTGCTTGATGTGTTTTGCTCTGGCCGAGAGGTGTGTTTCTGTTCACAGGGTCTAATTAGGTGCGTTCTTGTTTCAGAGGAAATTACAGGTTTTGTATGTCCCTACTCTTCCAGGGAGGAAAATTTAAATAGTTTATTCTTTGTCATCATTGTTTGTTTAAGGGTTGTTTAAGCGATACTTTGCCTTGAGTCTTGAGTCTTTGTTTTGTAAGATTGTGTTCTGTTTGTTGTTGCATATACATGCCGGATCAGAATCAGAAATGTCTTTTGCACTCTTTTTTGTTGTTGTATTCAATAAGTTGATCACTATTATTATTGATCTTAGGGTACAACAAACCTCTAACTCTACGTATTAAACTTCTTTGTGTAACTGTTTGTGCTAAGGACGTGAATATCTCAAATTGTGCAGCTTGATGATTAGAGGTGTGCTATTACTTTTCTAAGTAATCAGAACTTTTTTTTTCTAGCAGACCATAAAATGGAGGTAAAGATTTCCAGACTAACATTAAAACCACTCAACAACCAAAAACAACACAGCAACGCCCCAACAGCTTTCTAAAAAAACATTCAGAAACACCTTAGCAACTGCATAGCCACACCTTGACAACCAGCAAAAACACTCATAACCATATATGATTTCAGCGGCGCTGGTTCCGGAAGTATTTTTTTTCCATTAATTTTTCCCATAGGGATTTTTAAAAAGTCGTAGTTAAAGAGTTATTAGCCATGAACCAAGACAATCAACAACGAGGTGAATCACAACACTACAAACTTTGATTTACAATCTTTTACAATTTTTTGATTGTAGTTTGTAGTAGATTGTAGTCACTTTTTTGTAGTTTTTACTTTTTCTTTGGTTTACAAAGAACTACAATCCCATGAAGCATTGCATAATTGAATTAAAAACAATGGAAAACATAAAACTATATTTTAAGATAATTGCAATATATATATATTTATTTGGTATGTATGTATGTATGTATGTATATATATATATATATATATATATATATATATATATATATAAAAACATTTTAGTATTTTGAGAGCGTGGAGCGATCGACTCCATTAAGTCATTCGCAGTACTTCATTGGAGTAGGCGGAGCTAAAAAGCTATTTTTCCGACTCTGATTGGTGTAATTTTCTGTACAGCATCATGGGTAATGTAGTTTTTCACCAGGAATTCTGCTGTTAAACTCAATTATTTTAAGAATAAGCTGAAATAATGCGGGCTGACATCTTCAGAAGAAGCAAATACCATCGATTAATATCCTAGTCGCTCACAGTAGGCCTGTTTTTAAAGGTTTATATGTTATCGTTAAAAATCAAGTTCTCTAGGGAGAAATTGAATTTTTATGACTATTAACAGTCAGATCATGTGCATGAATATGCTGTGGTTCTTAATGTCTAAAACAATCAAGAAAGCTTTCTGTTTTCTTCAAAACACAACATCAGTATGTTTCCTAACACGTGCTGCTCATGTATGTAGTTATTTTCCATATTTCCATTTAGTCCCTCATTTTCCATTTTGCTGTGCCCTCTCACGGAGAAATTGCCACGCGTAGCCTTTCACCGAAATGTTTTGTGGAAATGTACATCAAATGGTGTCAGCGTCTGAATCGAAGGAGGTCAGGACGGGGTCCCAGTGCTGAGTTGTCGGGAAAACTCATTGAGAGAAGTGAAAACTAACCCCTTCCTTTTGGATTGGCAGGAGGCCGATGGCTCTTCATATCTCCCATCATGTCTTTGGCAAGGTTGACACAGGTAACGCGTGAGAGGCAGTGCTATCCATACGGAGAATGATGTACATATCATTTCCCACCAGGCTGACTGATTGAAGACTGTAATCTGGACAGAAGTCTTTCTCTCTTTGATTACAGTCGTCCATCCACCGAAAGGAAAACACGGTGAAAAAAGTGCACGGCCTCCTCGGCGCTCCCGAAACACCATCAGCCGCTACAACGGGCCAGAACAATCTCCATACCATTTGTACAGGAGACTCAACACATGGGTGGCGCTACGACAGACACGCACAGATTCATTCGGCTCCCAAGGTCGTTGCATTTCATCCGTCAGGACACACAAAGAACAAGGAAACTTCAAAAAACATCTTTCCTTTGAGACGTGCGTCTGGAGAGTACCTGTGATTACATGAACAGTCCTCTTTAAGGGACTGACCCCAAACGAAGGTCCGCTAGCGCTCGCGCGCCGCTGAAAATGCCAGCGAGTAAGTGGATGGTAGAATAGGTGTTTTACATGAAGGAACACTTTTCTTCTGAAAGCCCCGTCTCGCACACAATTCCCTAGTCTCAAGCACACGCAACCCCCGAGATCGACTGAATCTATTTTCTCCTAGATGTTGCGTCTACTCCCTCCTGCTGTTGTCGGCTTATCTCTCACATTAGGCCAGGCGCTAAATGGGCGAGATTTCACTGTTGACAGTCGCTTGCCGCTCAGCAGACAGACTATAGCGCATTAGCACGCGTTCCTTAGCACATTAGCGTGTTCCCGTGGGAGAAGTGGGATCAAGATGATTGCCCTCTCTTACACGCGTTACTGCTCTTAAACCGCGTTAGGCCTGCCATCATTACCGCTGCTTTCCGCCGGTTCCCACAGCAACTAGCAGCCGAGCAGAGCCGCATTAGCAGGTGTCGCTTTGGTGTGAGGTGAAGCTGTCAGGATATTCTCGGGCCTTGCCTTCTGTTAGGACCTTTCAAGCACAGATTCAATTGCAAGTCAAGAGTGGAGGTTAACGTTTTTGATTTAAAGTTTTACGAATGCTTGTTTTTCTTAGCAGTTTTTTAAGAGAAAAGGATAAAAATAGCAGATACTGTTGTCTAACAGGTTTCAAATGAGTAGCCCTTACAAAAAGTGTTGCTGCTCTATTGTACAGGGATGGTGTCCGATGATAAAATCTTGCCATTTTTTTAATGCTCTAATGCTTTTTTAACCATCATGCTGTATGATTTTTCTTCTACCATGGCAAGATACCATCATGGCACTGTCCAACCAGGGTAATGTAATAAAGAGAGGTAATAACTCAGTGGATCCTTATTTATAAAAATACTACAATATTGATGCATAATTTGTCCATGTATCAGTATATTTTAGGTTCTGTTACTGGTATGAATGTTTTTTGTTCTTCATTAGTTCATTGAAATGGACCTGCAGCGTGACAAATTAATTTTGAAAATTAAAAACCATGGTATTACCATTGAAAAAAGGAGTGAACAAGAAGTTGTTGGTTTTTTTTTTGGTGGTTGACGCATAATTTTTTCATGGATCAACATCAAGATTTTAAAGGTAGGGTAGGCAATTTGTTTAATAAACACTTTTTGTTATTCTGGTTGAAACTCTCTTCACATCCGAATAGCAATCAATAATAGCAATGGTCTACATATTAAAACATGTACATATATCTTCTGTGGAAGTCTCTGGACAAAAAACATTTTCATCCAAGCATTGCATTCGGTCTGAATGCAATGATACTTTGTCCTACCTGACTGTCAACATATGTATTTCCACACCCCGTGCTTCACATTTGACATCACATGTTATCAGCGCGTATCATGCTATGCAGAGTTAGACAAACGTCAGTCACTGAGAGCCACAAACAAACAGAATCCGCCTTTACGGTCCCTCTGAACCAAAAAAAAAAGGAGCTTATGCTGCGTTCATGCCATTTCATAACCGTAATTACAAGATGGAAACCCATTCACGTCTTCAGACTAGGATTTATGCGTTTCTATATCAGCACTATCAACGGTGAAATGAATCTGCAGCAGTCAGGTGGTACCGGTCAGAGCTCTTTAAGTGGTTTATGTTCATTATTATTGTAATGTTAACTGCTTTGGGACATGAGGTAGTTTTAACTCTCGTATCGTGCTTTGCAGACTCTGCTGTGTGTGTTCATGTGTTTTGAAGAAGGAGTGTCTTTAGAGACAGGGAGGGTGGGATCTCAGGCTTTTAATGCTAGCTCGCTATTGCTAGCCTCTCTGAAATTGCCTACCCTACCTTTAAAGTTAAATTGTATAGATTAGGTCCTGTAACTTTTCAGCATTTATGTAAGGGTTAATGCCCTCTGCTGCACGTCAGACGATTCACGCCTCGCCGTCGTCCATTAATACCTGACAATGGACACCTCGAAGGGCATTAACCTGCTTATACCATGGTCACTTGCCAAATAACACATTTTTAAAACAGTAGTTTATATTTTAATTAGTTTTACAATCGAAATCTAAAGTTTTTACAAACAATAACTTGGTTTCCCTGGTTACGCCTGACGGTTTATTTAGCAACTGGAGATATTCATAGTCCGCTCGATTTATAGATACTTTGACTGCCTTTTGCTATGGTTACTCACAGCTGATGTAGCCAGCGCATTTATTTATTAATTTCGAACGGTAAACAGTCAATTTCACCAGAACTCCTTTACTAGGTGTCCTCTATCACTTTTTAATGGACACCCTGCAGCCAATCAGAATCGAGTATTCACCCAGACCACGGTATAATTTAAGTTATCCCACCATATTTAGTAAATTTTTGCCTTCACTAGTTTATTTAAATGGTCCTACAGAATGATGGATGGATTTTTAAAAAATATTCTGTAGTACCATGTCCAAAAATCAAATATTAATAAATATATATACAAATAATTACACAGTGGATCGTTTCTAATAGTACTTTGAAATATACCATTGTACTAAATAATTATTCTGAGGTACTTCAAAAAAAAGCATCAAGTAAAAAGAAGAATGACGCACCTATACAATCAACACAAAACAAAAACAAAAATACATTTTAACCGCACATTTTAAAACCACATTGGCCCATAGAAATCATAGCGGTAAAGTCATTGTTTTATCTGATACACATCAATCATGTTATCATTCAGATATCCTCCACATATATTTGATAAAGCGTCTTCCGAAACTCTTTATTCTTGTAAAGTAAGCATCAAATTAGTTTTTGACTCATCTTGTCCCCCCCCCCCCCCCCTCAGTTTATCTCGTCAAGTCTTCTCCTCCGCCCACTCTCGTCTCTCTCCTTGTTTTTCTCCTCCAAATGAACAGCTTGAGAAATAAAGCAGAGGAACTTTACATTGTGCCGGAGAGGGGGTGAAAATTACGGGCAGTGTCAGATAATTGAGCTTGTCTTAAGAGACGGGCTAATAACAGACACAGATGCGGAAGCCGTGTCAGTCTGAGAACGCTCTGACAGACTCTCTCTGTCGCTGATGAGCTGCGTAGGGGAAATCGCTCCATGCAAACAGCTTCGTTATTACGATCTGGCAAGCGCCGCGCATGTGTGTACCCAATTCAGCCTGAACTGACAGAATCCGATTGACCGGGACACATTCATGCCCTTTATTCTCTTTATGCTCGCCAACAATGCAGATAATTACTGCGGCAAGAAAAACTGAAAATAGAATTTCGCAGCATGCAGTTGGGAGGAAAACAATGCAGGCGCTGTCACCGGGAGCATTTCTGTGTCTGATGAAATTGGCCCAGTCACTATTTACTCACAGTGGGAGAATGTCTCAATCTTAGACAGCCTCCTACATTTCTGCCTACCTCACCAGCTCAAAACTCGAACCTTCTGCTGCTGCGTTAACACCATGGATGCTTCTTGGCGTCAGATGGTCAGGGAATTATTGGGAATTGCTCATCCACTTGACGTCATGATTTTTCAATCAGCACCCAGATGATGTTGCTGTTTTCACGTCTCCTTTCGGTCAATCTTCCACTGATCCAGTGGCAATATGACCTTTGACCTGATCTTTTCAAGCAGGCTTTTAGATCTGGCGAGAGGGTCACCTTTCTGACCTTTCTAACCTCAGAGCACCGGAAAAGTGTTTTCATGTCTGACTGAAATCTCATGTCTCCATGTTAGCGTAATCCATTTAGCCCCAGCTAAACATTATGAGGGCAAAAAGAAAATTGATCTATTGTCGGTCATTCAGAAGCTGTTCTGTATTTTGTTTGCAATCAACATATAAAGGGCCCTATCATACACCCGGCACAATGCAGCGTCAACACAAGTGTTTTGTGAAGTAGTGCTAGTTTCAGCCCGACGCAGTTATCATTTTCACGTCCTGCGCCATGTTGTTTAAATAGCAAATGCATTTGCGCCCATTTGTGCACCCATGGGCGTGCTGGTCTGAAAACCAGGTGTGTTCTGGCGCATTGTTGGCGCATTGCTATTTTGAGGAACTGAAATAGACTGAGCCATTGACCAACTGAACCCTGGTCTAAAGTCAATGGCGCAATATATATATATTTTTTTGTTATTTAAAGTGCGTGTTAGTAATATAGGCGGGTCCACAACGTGCTACACTTTGTCCTGTAGATGGTCTGCTCTTTAACCTCGCGCACAAGCTGATCCGTGTCCTCGCTAGAGAAGCGTTCAGTCTTTCCACCTGCAAATTCTGTCATGTAAATAGCGAATCCGCCATGGCGCGAGCACAACTGGCTTTTAAAGGGAATAGGAAATTACACTCTGGTTGGTTTATTTCACATTACGCCCAAAACACACCCATTACTCATTTAGAGAATAGAGACAACCCTTTTAGACCATGCGCCGGAAGCGCCGACCATTTTTCCCGTCATTAAACTAGCAAAAGTGGATTCGGACACACACTTAGTGCACTTGCGCTGTGATGATTTGCTGAAAAGATCATTTGGCTCCAGAAGCAACTGGGAGCAAAAAATAATTTTAGGGTGGTTTGCCTCAGTCTAACAGCGCATGGATGACATAATGTTTGCAGACAAAAACCCAGAAACATTAGCATTTAGTTAGCATTTTAGCTAGCATTTAGTTAACAAGTCAGCATTTTAGCACTTCTGGTTTCATCGTGCTGAATCCATAGACATTTTGGTTCAATGTCTGAAATTCGGTCTGTGGTTAACACAAGCTCAAGATGTTTTCACGTTTATCCTATGACAAACACATCTTGCGATTTTAAAACTTTTGCTTGTCTTGGAAAAGGCGGATGCTAACAAGGAGCTAAATTGGATGCACTAAATGTCATTGAATAGATAAACTTAGTCCATTTTTGCGACCTCATTGTGTTTTTAATTGCACTCTTGCAAACTATTCTTCTATCCAAAAGCAAGGAGTGATACAAACTTCAAAAATACATCGTCACTGCAGCCCTTTGTCAAAAAGATTGAGCTGGCCAATCAAATCAAAGAAGATGGGCTTTACTGTTCACAGAAGCTGAGACTGAATCCCATGCTTTAGTTTTAACTGTGAAAGAGTGCAAGGTTAGATGTAAAAAGCTAGCATTTCATATTTTACAACTGTTTTGTGATAATAATAATTAAAAAAAAGTTAATGACTGAGTAATATCCAGCCCAGACAGCAACATACTGTCGTCCCAGATCCGGGCCACATCTGGCACATGTGGAGTCCATGAATACCAGATGTGGGCCGGATCTGGGCCAAAGCATGTTGCTGTCTGGGAGTGATGCAAACTATACTTTCTTTGTAAAATTTGACCATTTTTAATTGAAAATAGCCTGTATCATTTGTGATGAGAAGTATGAGCATATTATTTTTAAATACAATATTTCCACATATATATATTCCTTTAAATAAAAAAGACCTTTACATGGCCCAATTTATTTAATTTTTTTAATTTATTAATTATTTTTTTGCACTGCAGCCAAGCAAAACTAATATAATGATGTAATTGTAATAAAATGATTACTGTGGTTGGGATTAATGCCCAAAAAGTGAGTGGGACAAACTTAGACATGTCTAAAAAGCTGGAGTGACATGGATCCAAAGGGTTTGAGACTCATCAGCCAATCGGTGTTGCCATGATGTCATTTTCCTGCAGCTCAAGAGTGATCAGTCACATGACATTTACAGCTCAGGCGATTGGTTCAAAAGAGTCGTTTCCAACGACTGAGCGTCCATGAGCAAAGATGGTGTGTTTTAAATCACACACTTCCTGTGCAATCCGAGCAAAGGAATGCTAACAGATTTTCCCAGATATTATGTGGCTGCCCGGTTGCTGCTATCATTAGCCAGCGAGTCGGTGTAGCTCTGTGAGATCTGTCAGTATTGCGGCGTATTCCTCGCCGTTATCAGGAACGGAAACGCTCTGTCCAGAGAGAGATGAGTGCCGCTTTGTGCTCGCCATACACCTCTCTCTCTCTCTCTCTCTCTCTCTTTGTTGCTCTAACAAGCCCTGCTCAAGCTCCAGTGAAGCGAGAAATTGTAAACTCTGAGAGTGTGGGTAAAGATAAGGCTGTAGTGTGTGTCTCTCCCAGAGAGAGATCAGATAAAG